>NC_090749.1:6237421-6255837 GCF_036898095.1 Palaemon carinicauda
GTACTTAGGGAGGTGTGCAAGTGTCGCTGGCCTCTTTCTCCTAGATAAACCCTAGGCTAGGATGAGTTTTCTTGGCCACTGGGGTTATATCTCATGCTAGAGCAAAGTTTGTGGGACCCTCTTCCCTTTTCCCCCTATCCTGGGTAATAGCCTGGCTATTACAACTCTTGGCCGTCGTTCTACATTTGTACCCAGAATAGATTAAGATGTGGAACTGACTCAATCCTCTGCTGGCTGGCAAGATCGTAACCAGCCGGCAGAGGCCTATCTTTATAGAGTGATCCCCAGACCTTCCTTGGTCTTACATCCATGTCGGTAGATAGAGCCCGGCAGGCAATGGATAGAAGGAAGCCTGAATTTCATATTCTCCCCTTCCTTATGTTCACTCTTTCTGGATGGAAGGCTGTAAGACAGTGCCGTCTTATATCCTTACATTCATTCTGTTTTCTTGTTAGTGTTGTGTATCTCTAGCCCGACTGCCGGCTTGAATAACCGGCAGCCGGGGCCGGTGGAAGGTCTCTGAGTTCTGGTTTTACTGTCGGCCGGCAAGGGTAGTTTAACATTGCCGGCCGGCAATAGAAGCACTCTCTAAGGTCTGCCAGCTGCTACGATTAGCAGCCGGCAGGCCGGGTGCTGTAAATTTTTTAGTTGCCGGCTGGCACACACACACTGAACCAGTGAGCTGCCACCCAGTAGTCTGAAGGTAAGTATGCCTTTGAACTAAATTAAGGTACCTGCCGGTCGGCACGTGCCGACAGGCAGGATATTATATTGTATACTCTAGCCAGTATTTTTACAGTATAGCATATACTGCATGAAGAAGACTATAGGATATAATATGTTGTAACACTAGTTCTTCCAACATACTTGGTGTTGCCTTGTGCAGCCTTTTGTTGAGACCGTACAGAATAAGGAAAGTAAGCTCTTTCTTTATTAATTATCCAGTGTAATAAAATTATTTGATTATGGTGTGAGCTACACCCACATTTTCCTCTGGAAAATATAATGAAGGTATATTCTAGAATGAGACGTAACCTTAGTTTTATTATCTGGAAGGTTACAGCAATGGGCTGGGCAGAGAAATACAAGTATGTGTCTTTCTTCTTTCCTCTCTAGCCTGAATGCTATAAGCTATATATTTACTTTAGCTATCCAGTGATATGTCTTCACTTGATACTCATGAAATTTCTTCTCTTTACAGGAGGATACCCCGAAGTGCCGGAGTATGTTCTGCAAGATCCGCAGCAAGAACTTCTGCGGACATGACAGGTTCAGGAGGCACGCAGCATGTACAGTTTCCAAGGATGATCTCCGGTATTGGGACCCCTCAGCTATGTTCAATACGTACCAACTTGATTACCGAGGCATTTCACAACCCTAAGACAGCGGAGTCAAGGGACGCAGCCATGGAAAAGTTATGAACCTGGGTGAGGGGGTTTCCAGAAAAATAACTTCAGGCCCCTATCTTCCAAGCGAGAAAATGAGGGCTTACCTCTTTCCTAAGGCATCGGCGGATGCAGTGATCCCTCAGCCTCATGCGGAGATCCCGTTAGTTAAGATTACCGGTAGATTCTGAAGTCTCGGCTGCCCTACAAGACATCCAACTGGATGATAGGATGTCTGAGGTGTCCGAGTACACGGAAAAGGACGTTTTGGCATGAAGGCCAAGAAGAGGAGCTGACCCAGGCTCCTTATACTGAGGAAAACGAAATCGACGAAGGTGTCGGTTACATCGGTTCCGGCCCCTGAACCTGTTCTCTCAACATCATCTGCTATCCCAGAAGATCTGGGAAGGACTCTCTCTTCCATTGTTGAAATGATTCAACAGATGCAGAAGAAGAATGAAGAAAAGGAAAGCTGCAATGAAGTTGGAGATGAGGAGACTTGCAGCATCACGTGGGCCCCAGAAGAAGCTCAACGTGAAGGACCTTCCTTTTTGGCTCGGATGCCAATCCTTGGAGGTATGCTGAGCACATGCCTATGACAACAGGGAAGATTGTCATTTCAGAGAAGTTGGGTTCGATTCCCTTGGAAGAAGTGGAATTCTGGCCCAACAAGGACTCTTACCCGGACCTGCTTATGTCCATCTTAGGAAGGAGCCAGCCTCAAAGGAAGAGACGGAGCCGAAGGAAGGGTAATAGTTTTTTCACCCTAGTAAGGCACAGGCCTTACTTATGAGCTCGATGAAGGAGAGGGGCTTCACAAACTCAAAGATTCCAGCTCTGAGTAAGAAGCATCCTTCCTTTGTGGCTTCTCCTACCAGAGCCTTTCCTTTTATGGAGAAGGGATACAAGGCTGCCTTGAAGGCAGTTGAGGCTGGGAAACCATATTCCCTCCTTGGAGGAATTGTAAGCTGTTGTCCCCTCACCTTACCCATTGTACCAGAAAGACTGGAAGGACGTTCACCTTACCTTCTCAGTCAGGAGGTAGGAGGCTGACATTGCCGGACGTCCAGTTCGGTGAGGACCTCCCCAAAGCTGTCAGATTTTCTTTTGCGCAGGGAGAAAGAGAAAAAAGAGAGACTTTCTGCGTAGATGTCCTTACAGACAACTCTGGAGACGATGGTAAGCATGATGGCAAGCGACCCCAAGATCCATGAGATGTTCATGGTAGTGGCCAAAAACCCATTTTGGCCACTGTAACAAATGATCTCTATAGTTTCATCAAAGCTAGGAGAGCTTGTAGAGAGTTCGTGTTCGCCTCAGCTACAGTAAGGCATGAAAATGAGGAAACTGATCTCCTCTTGTGTATGGGGTAAGTACCCTCTTCCCTGAAGAAGTGGTCAAAGAAAGTAGTGGATAAGGCCGCCACAGGAGAATAGGAACCTTCTCCAAAAGAGGGGCCTAACTCTTAAAAGAAAGTCTTCCCCAGATGAGGGTCCCCAACCTAGAAGGAAGACAAAGCAGCCTAGGCTATCCTTTCGGCCAGCTAAACCTATATCGGCAGCAACAACAACATACTTCCGGCGACCGCAGTGTGCCCCAAATAGGGGCACAACCTCCAAACCACATATCAACTGGTACCCTCAAGCGGTGACAACTCAGTCACCGGCGTTCAACCCAAGCGTTTTGAAGGGCAGACAACTACCTTTCGGCCAAGGTCTAGAGGAACAGCCACAGGTTCATCTAGACGCCCTTCAAGAGGAAGGGGATTCAGGGGAGGGCACGGTCAAGGAGGTAAGGCCTCTGGTCCACAACAGCAGAAGTGAGATGCTTCCGGTAGGAGGGAAGACTTCATCTTTTTTCGGGATTGTTTTACCTTCGATCCCTAGGCCGACAGCCTAATCAAAAATGAACTGGGTTGGAGTTGGTACAGCCACTCCACCTCCGTTCCCTCGGTTCTTCCAACACTCTTGGAGAAAAGAGTAATTCGAAGGGGTAAAGTCCATCAATTTCCAAGGAAGGCTGTTTTGTGTTCCAAAGAAGGACTCAGAGAAACTCAGAGTCATTCTGGACTTGTCGCCACTCAACAAGTTCATAGTGAACTACAAGTTCAGGATGCTGACACTTATACACATAAGGACCCCCAACATTCCATTAAGTCGTCACCTCTCCTCCTACCTAGGCTTCAAGCTACAAGGAAGACTTTTATGCTTTCAGAGCCATGTCATTCAGGCTAAACATAGCTCCAAGAATCTTCACGAAGCTTGCGAACACAGCTGTCCAGCAGTTACGTCTAAAGGGAATCCAAGCAGTAGCCTACTTGGACGATTGGCTAGTATGGGCAGCATCCTGGACAGATTGCATGCAAGCCCTCCAAAAAGGTTGATCCAGTTCCTGGAACATCAGGGATTCAAGATCAACATAAAAAAGTCTTGACTTTCTCCATCTCAAAAGTTCCAATGGCTGGTAATCCACTGGAACTTACAGTCACAACAGCTTTCAATTCCTGTGAAGAAGAGGAAAGAAATAGAGGGGTCTGTCAAGAGACTGCTAGAATCCAAAAGGATATCAAGGACGCGAACAGGAGAGAGTGCTGGGCTCTCTTCAGTTCGCTTCAGTATCAGACCCTGTGCTAAGAGCACAGCTAAAGGATGCAACCGGAGTTTGGAGAAAATATGTATCAAACGCGAGAAGAGATCTTTTAAGACCAATACCGACTCGTCTACGAACGCTTCTTAAAGCCGTGGTCCAAAGCCAAACACCTGAAGATATCGGTACTCCTTCAGCCACCTCCCCCCCTCAATGACCATTCATACAGATGCTTCAAAGCAAGGGTGGGGAGGTCATTCTTACCGAAAGAAGGCCCAAGGAGCTTTGTCCAACCTCTTCAAGAAGTTTCATATAAACTTCCTAGAAGCCATGGCAGTACTTCTTACACTAATAAAGATATCCCCCTCGCCACTCGATCCACATAAGATTGGTCCTAGAAAGTGAGGTGATAGTGAGATGCCTGAATCGACAAAGTGTAGAGGTCACCTCAAATCAACCAAGTGATGTTGGCCATCTTCCGGCTAGCGGAAAAGAAGAGATGGCACTTTTCAGCAGTTCACCTTCAAGGGGTTCGCAACGTGACGGCGGACGCTCTATCCAGGTTCACACCAATAGAGTCAGAATGGTCCCTAGACGCAGGGATCATTCTCTTTCATCTTAAGTCAAGTCCCAGAACTGCAGATAGACCTCTTTGCGACAAAGGACAAAAAGAAGTTACATCGTTATGTGTCCCCGTAACGAGGACCCTCTGGCGGAAGCAGTGGACTCTATGTCCCTCGACTGGAATAGATGGTCCAGGATTTACCTGTTCCCTCCGCACAACCTTCTTCTGAGAGTCCTTGATAAACTGAGATCTTTCAAAGGGAAAGCGGCAATAGTGGCTCACAAGTGGACAAACAGCGTCGGGTTCCCTCTGGCATTAGAACTGGGACTGAAGTTTTTGCTGCTACCTGATCTAGTTTTGTCTCAGTGAGTTCAGAAGTCAACTGTCTTCGCCTCATCACAGAAAACCCGGAGCCTACATCTCTAGATTTTCTCTCCTTGATGGTGAGGCAAAGATTCGGGATATCGAGAGACAGTCTTCTGTTTATCATTCTTCAACGTTTCTCTCCAAGAATGAGCATACCCACTAAGAAGCGGGGTCCCTGGAGAATCTGCCCTCTGTAGGAAGATGGATCTCTGTGGCCAGCGGAGTGCCTAATAGGACTATCTTTCGAAAAACTTCAGACTTTAGGGGAGGCCAGCTGTTTAGGGGAGAAACCTCAGCCTCAAATTTATCTCTGAAGCAACTAATGGCGAAAATCACCTATTTTGCCTGCCAGACCGGATTCAGACAGTACACCCCGCAGGTCATGATCCGAGAAAAGTTGCCTCTTCCATAAATTTCCTTTATAATTTGGATTAGAATCTTCGCTTACACATTGAATGGATGTCATCCGGAGTATTCTCTTGAACACTAGGCGAAGCAAGTGGAGGAACTGAAGTTCTGTTGGTTAGCAGCAGGTAGTGTTTCTAAACCTGCTTTTTAAATCTTCGAGGAACAGTGAAATTAATTGGGACGATCAATTCAGGGTTGGGTGTGTAGTCACGGACTGTTTCTACAGACTAATTTGTTGGGCCACTAAGGCGTCATGAACTGTTGCATAGATAAAGGTGAAACAAGCATAGTGCGGACACATGTGCCAAGCGTTTGTAACGCTGGTGGCAATTGAACAGTTAATACAGACTGTGATACAGTGTTAATATTTTTATATTAAAAAGTGGCGCATATACGTTTCCTTTTCAGATGAAATGACAATACTTTTCTGTTCTACTGTTATCCTTATGCTTGATTATGTGCTCATCTACATATTATATTTCTTAAAATTGTCGATTGACCTATATATTTTATTGATTGTCAATAAATTAGTTCTTGGTGAACCTTATGTCTTATTCGCCCAATATAATTTTTATTTAAAAAATGTATTAGCATTACGCTTAAAACTATGAATAATTTTAACATAAATAGTCTTAAGATTGTTCTTTGCTACAAGCAAACAATTCATTAATGTATTCTTTCTACAAGAAGGAAAGATTTCATACTCTAAAGGGGTGGTGGTGATACGCAGTATTATTCCTACATGAATATAATCCTTTGTCTGATCCATTGATAGGAACAGGGCACACCGGGGGAATTATCGGTATTTCATATTGACATTGGTGGTTCTTATACAAACTTTGCTTTACAACGTATAGAGTGAGACCACTATACTGGCTTGTATGTTAGTCATCCATAGGTATATGTACTCCTCGAGACTTTTTCCCAGTCTAGTAATGACTCTTCCCTGTCGGGGGTCCAGAAGCACTAACAGAGTTTATGCTTAGGTGAAATGATGTATCAAAGGTAACATCATAGGTCTCTACGTCTATGCAGGAACAGGAAATACTTTCTTGAGGGTATGGCATGGATGTAAGAATCCACAGATACAGTAATGCTCTGGTATACTTCCATCCGGACGGACATGGCCTGAGCCCAAAAAACGGGACTATTTTTGGGTGAGATAGCCATGTCGTCCGGATGGACCCGCCCTTCCTTTATAATATAAAAGGGCTATAGGACCCCTCCCTATATTGCAGTATCTGTAGCACCTCGTGTATCGCTACAAGGAATAAAGATGGCTCCATCGGCGGCATTGTGTACACACTCTCCTTCCATTCTCGCTTTTTGTTTTCCTTTCCCACTTTGACACCTCGTAGTGTTAATTTGTTCGGGGTGATGATAGCTATGTGGAAGTGTCAAGAATACATCCTCTGATATTACGCGATATCCCATTTTAGATTTATTTAGGGATATTCGCTCCAGGAGTTAAATTTCTGGATACCTTAAGGTAAAATTCTCTAGGAATATCACCGTAGTCAAATATACCCTAGGAAGCTATCCTAAAGGGAACTTTCATCAGGACGACATGGCTATCTCACCCAAAAAAAGATTTTTCGCTTCCCTCAAAATCCGTTATATATACTGTATATATATTACATATATGTATATATATATATATATATTATGTGTGTTGTGTGTTATATACTTATATATATATATATATATATATACTTTATGAGTATATTTGTGTATATATAGATATTTCAAATATTCTAATACATTAATGTCTGGATTCCCTTGCCAAATATGACAATAACAGCGTTTAGATGTGCAAAATTTATCATATATATATATATATATATATATATACTTTATATATATATATGTATATATATGTATATATATAATTATATATATAAATAAATATATATATATATAATATATATACATATATATACAAACATAATATATAGTATATTATATATATATACAAACACACAAACACACACACACACACACATATATATATATATATATATATGTATATATATATATATATATATATACACACATATGTATACACACACACACACAACACATATAATATATATATATATATATAAATATATATACATATAATATATATATATATATATAATATACATATATATATGTGTGTGTGTGTGTGTATAAATACTTTGGTTTCTAATATGAGGCACTCATCTGAGCTCCTTATAACTGGTTTTAAAGAAGCCAATAATGTTGAAACGTGAGGCCATCCCTAGGGCCAGGGGAATTGGCGGTGTATATTAGGGATCCGAGTACCCTGCTTCTCATAAGTCCCTGCTATCAATGTGGATGTCATGAGATTCAGGTAATAAAATTTTGTGGCAGACATAACAACTTTTATTTGTCTTCGATCTACCGGAATCCAGACATGGATGATTTCTATCTTCGATTGTCTTCTTACCATTACGGCTAAGGATACAAGAAGATGATAGAAAGGCTTCTTTTGTCTTTGTTGGTGATTTTAATGCTCACCATCGGGAGTGGTTAAGTTCTATCTCTCCTACCGATCACCATGGCTTAAGAGCTTTAGACTTTGCTTCTGAATCAGGCTGTGAGCAAATCATAAATAAAGCTACTCACAGGTCTGGTAATTGCTTGGACCTCGTATACACTGACTCCCCTGGCGTTATAACTAGTAAGGTTGGTTCTCCAGTCGGGACATCTGATCATGCCTTGATTTCATTAGTAGTGAAGACTGAGCAGCCTGTCCCTGACATATCATATTCTTGTAAAATTTATATGAAATCCCAAGCAGACTGGAATGGGATTTTGCATGATCTTTTGTGCTTGAATTGGTCACAATTATATAATAGTGTAGATCCTGTTGTCCCTATGAATGAGAATCTAGTCAACATAATTGATAGGCGTATCCCTTCTCGTGTGCTAAGGTACCGAGTGAAAGACAAACTGTGGTTCAATGATGATTGTAGACGTGCTTATTTGGAGAAGCAGGAGGCCTATCACCTTTGGAAAGGTAACAGATCAGATTTGACCTGGAACAACTATACTCAGCTTCGAGCTTTTTCTCAGAAAGTTTATGCCTCAAATGAAAAGGAGTACAATTTAACCATAAAAGAAACTCTTTCTGGTACAACTCAGGAACATAAATGGTGGGCTACCCTTAAAACTGCACTCTTTGGTGTAGATGCAACAGTTCCTCTTTTACTTAAACCAGATGGCTCAGTCACTCACTGTCCAAAGGAAAAGGCAACCCTTTTGGCTGATGTTTTTGACAGTAAACAGGGTAATGAAAAACTTGAACTTCCTCATTCCTGTTTTCCTGAGGCTAAACTAACTAGTTTAGCTTTTCGATCTCGTGAGATTAAAGGTCTGTTGATGGACCTTGATGCTTATGGAGGTGTAGACCCAAATGGTATTTTTCCTTTGTTTTTTATAAAGACAGCAGATTTCTTAGCTCCAAAGTTATCTGTTATTTTGCGCAAGTTAGCAAGAAGAGGACCTTTTGGCACTTGTTGGAGAATTGGTAATGTTACTCCTCTATGTAAATGTGTTTGTGGTAGCTCAAGTCCCACTGATTACCGCCCAATTTCCATAACTCCCATATTATCTAAAGTTTTTGAACGTCTTAATAGGTTTGCTGAAGGTAATCATCTACTCCCTAGTTTGCAATTTGGTTTTCGTAAAGGCCTTGGAGCATGTGATGCCCTTCTTACAATCACCAATGCTGTACAGAAATCTCTTGATTGTGGTCAGGAAGTTCGTATGATTGGCCTTGATTTTAGTGCTGCCTTTGACCGTGTTAATCGTGAGGCCCTTGTTTTCAAACTCAAACAGTTGGGAGTGGGTGGGTCGTTTCTTAGATCTCAAAGAGTTGTTGTTGACGGGCACCATAGTGAGTATAGGAATGTGATATCCAGTGTTCCACAGGGTAGTGTTATTAGCCCATTACTTTTCATACTATATACACATGACATGTGGTTTGGCCTAGAAAACAAGCTTGTTGCATATGCAGATGATGCTACTCTCTTTGCATCAATTCCATCCCCTGAATGTAGATCTGGGGTTGGTGAATCCCTTAATAGAGATTTAGCTAAAATTAGTGCATGGTGCAAATTATGGGGTATGAAGTTGAATCCTAACAAAACTCAAAGTATGATTGTAAGTAGGTCAAGGACGGTGGCTCCTCAACATCCGGATCTCAGTATTGATAATGTTTCTTTAAATTTGTATGACTCTTTCAAAATTTTAGGTGTAATTCTCGACAGTCTGTTTCTTCTTCAATTGCACGAAAAATTGGCTAATGAGAGTCTTTTAAGATTTTCGGTGATCAATCTATTCTGAAGGAGTGTTTTAATTCTTTCATTTTACCTTATTTTGAGTATTGTTCTCCTGTCTGGTCTTCACTTGCTGATTCTTATCTTAATTTGTTGGACATAAACTTACGGTCTATTAAATTTCTTATTCCTGATCTAGATATTAATCTTTGGCACCGTCGTTCAATTAGTTCATTATGCATGTTGCATAAGATTTTTCATAACTCTGACCATCCTTTACATTCAGATCTCCCTGGACAATTCTATCCTGTTCGTATTACTAGGCAAGCAGTTAATTCTAGTAGCCAGGCCTTTTCCATCATGAGGCTCAATACTAGGCAGTACTCTAGAAGTTTTATTCCTGCTGTTACCAAGTTGTGGAATGATCTTCCTAATCGGGTAGTTGAATCAGTAAAACTTCAAAAGTTCAAAGTTGGAGCAAATGCTTTTTTGTTGACCAGGCGGACATGAGTCTTTTTATAGTTTATATAACACATATGTGTTTTTGACGTTGTTAAAAGTTTATATATATTATGACATATCTGTTTTGACGTTGTTACTTTTTTTAGAATGATTTATTGTTAATTTGTTCTCTTCATTTATTTATTTCCTTATTTCCTTTCCTCACTGGGCTATTTTTCCCTATTGGAGCCCCTGGGCTTATAGCATCTTGCTTTTCCAACTAGGGTTGTAGCTTGGATAGTAATAATAATTAAAAAAAAAAAAAAAAAATATATATATATATATATATATATATATATATATATATATATATATATATATATATATATATATATATATATATATATATATATATATATATTTGGGCTCAAGCCATGTCGTCCTGATGGAAGTTCCTATAGGGTAGCTTCCTAGGGTATATTACAACTACGGCGATATTCCCAGAGAATTTACCTTAAGGTACCGGAATTCTAACTCCTGGAGCGAGTATCCCTCGTGAAAGGGATATCGCGACATATCAGAGGACGTATTCTAGACACGTCACATGGCAATCTACATCCTGGACAGAGATTTCGTCTCGTAGGAGGTGATTGGCGAGATACGAATTTGGGAAAGAAAAAGGGGAGCCGCTCCCAAGGCTTCCCTATCCCCCGATTCGTATGCGTGCCTGGCGCCAATCCTGGCGCCATCAGCATTCCTTTTTGCGTAGCTTAACAACTCGGTGTTTTTTCCTGTTTTTCTCGCAATCTTGGATTTATTCGACTTTTCATGGCTTCTTCGTCTTCGTCGGCCTCTGATAAGTTGAGTATAGTGTCTGTTATGTATAAATGTAGGCTCTTGGTAAAATTTTGAGTGATTAATAGGATTAATCTTTGATACAAGAGCCGTAGCCTACCAGAGGCGTCTTGGACGCTGTCGCTCGCTAGGTATAAGTTAGTTAGTCAGAGCGACATTCCTGGTTGTTTTGCTTTAATAAATTTTAGCTATTTAGCATTACATAGGATTTCCTTTCGTGCTTAGTATTATTTGGCGAAGTATTCGCCATTCGGGCCTACGCTAGGCCATGTAGCCTAGTCGTTTGGTCCTAGTATTTCATGCATGATTATGGTTTTTCCGAGTGTAATTAAAATTTTATTGAAGCTTTAGGCTATATTTTATACATTTTAGACTGTGTGGAATATTTCCAAGATAGTATACGAGTGAGTTTCGGTGAATTAGGTAATCGATTCTCTTGGTGCCTAGGCTAGTTGCTTATGGAGCCTTAGTATACTTTATCATACTCCCCGGTTGCTTTCTTTTCTTTGGAGAAGGTATGCAACAATCCCTTTCCCTCTGTTTAAGCCTTGGGCTTATCCCTAAGTGGTTTTTTCCGAAATTTATTTTCGATAAAACTATACTAGGGTGCTACTGTACCTTCCTGTTCCTGTAGTTATGGTTCAAGAGGGAGAGAACAACAGAGTTTTTTAGTCTGAGTCTGTGTTGTCTGACTTGGGGCTGAGTCCCCCTCGCTGACCTAACACATACAAAGGGAGCTTAGCTCCCTTAGGTCACTACCGAACGTTTCTGTGGATATGATTCCTTCTTTTGTGATCTACCAGACTAGTCCTGTTGCTGTTCTCGCGGGAGGATAAGTTCTTCCCTTGGGAGTAGCAACGCCTTCCTTGCTTTGGTGCTCTGGAAGCTGGCAAGTATTGCTGGCCTTTCCCCTTAGATCTCCCTTAGGCTAAGATAAGTTTCTTAGCTGCGGGTGATCTGTCACTAAAGCAAGGTTGGCAGGACCCTCTTGTCCCTTCCCCCTCTTTCTTCATACTGTACTGTACGTTGTTCTACATCTGGACCTAGTATAGGTTAGGATGTGGAATTGACTCAGCCCCTTGCCGGCCGGCAGAGCTGGCCGGCAGGGGTCTTACTGTACTGTACGTCGTTCTACTTCTGGACCAAGTATAGGTTAGGATGTGGAATTGACTCAGCCCCTTGCCGGCTGGCAGAGCTGCTGGCCGGCAAGGGTCTTATGTTTTCGAGTGCTGCCCGGACCTCTCTTGGTCCCTTATCCATGCCTGCCGGCAGACGCGGACGGCATTGGTCAAGGAAGCCTGAATTAGTTTCTCCCCTTCCTTATATGCACTTTTTCGGTTGCCGGGCTTGGAGGTTGTGTACACTCTTATCCCGGCATCCATTCTATTTTTCTTTTTCTTCTAGTGCTGTACTTGTCCCGGCTGCCGGCCTATGAGGCCGGCTGCCGGGCAGGTGTAGTCCTCTGGTTCTTTTGCTGCCAGCTGGCATCGGTCTTGTACCTTTGCCGGCCGGCTTATGTCAGCCCTTGTCTGCCGGTCACCAAGAGTGTGGCCGGCAGCTGGGTACTACCTTGTGTAGTTGCTGGCCGGCAGCCATTGCCGGCCAACACTGGCTGTTACCGGCCGGCAGTTGCTGCCGACCGGCACAGGCATTTGAACCAGAGTGCTGCCGCCCTATAGCTGTTAAGTAGTATACTTTAAAGCTAGTTGTGGTGTGTGCCGGCCGGCAAAGGCAGGCCGGCACACATCCCTCTATACTGTACTAGTATTCTTCAGTATAACATATACAGTAAGAAGAAAACTAGGGTAAGGGTTTTGGTACAGCACTGTGTCTTCTAACACTATTGTTTTTTCTTGCACATCCCTTTGCTGTTGCCCTACAGATAGGAAGCTGAGTTCTTCCCTGTCTATTATCCAGGATTTTAAAATCATTGCTTAGGTGTGAGCTCCACCTGTTTCCTCTGGAAACCTTGCATTGGTTACTCTAGAAGAGATTAACCATTTTGATTTTATTATCTGGAAGGCTGCAACAATGGGTTGTGAGGGAAACACAAGTGTGTGTCTTTCCTTTCTGAATTGTTATGCTATACTATGCATATCCAGTGATACATAGTTCACTTGATACTCATGGAAATTTCTTCTCTTTACAGAAGGACACTCCGAAGTGGGGAAGTGCTTTCTGCAATGTCAGCAGCAAGAACCTCTGCGGACATGAGTTTTGTAGGAGACACGCAGCATACGCTGTCTCCAAGGATGATCTCCGGTATTGGGACCCTCAGGTATGTACTGTGTGCACTAACCTGATGACTGAGACATTTAAATAGCTAGGAAGAAGCTTCGTTCCTGGGTAAGGGGCTTCCAAAAGAACACTTCTGGCCCTTATCTTCCAAGTGAGAAGATGAGGGCGTATCCTTTCCCTAAGGCATCAGCTGATGCAGTGATTCCCCAGCCTCAAGAGGAGATCCCCTAAGTTCAGATCCAGGTGGATGCTGAAGTCGCGGTCGCGATGCAAGACATCCAGCTAGATGACAGGATGTCTGATGTGGACGGGTGTCAGGAGGAAGACCTCCTGGCAGAAGCCCAGGATGAAGTTCAAGCCCCTCTATATTAGCCGGTCTCCCAGTATAGCTGGGACAGGCCCTCTCTTCTATTGTTGGAATGATCCAACAAATGCAGAAGGAGAATCAGGAGAAGGCGGCTGCAATGGAACTGCGAATGCAGTGCCTTGCAGAATCACATGGGCCCCAGAAAAAGCTCAATGTGAAAGACCTTCCCTTGTGCTCAGATGCTAACCCATGGAGGTATGCTGAGCACATGCCGATGACGACTGGAAAGATCGTCATCTCGGATAAGCTGGGCTCAGTTCCCCTGGAGGGTGGAATTCTGGCCCAGCAAGGCATCATATCCGGACTGTTATGTCCGGCTGAGGAAGGAACCAGCTTCAAAGGAGGAGACAGAGCCGAAGGAGGTCATAGTGATGGACCATGCTAAGGCTCAAGCTCTACTTTCATCCTCGATGAAAGAGAGGGGCTTCTCTAACTCAAAGGTAGCCGCATTGAATAGGAAGCTCCCTTCCTTTGTGTCCTCGCCTACTAGAGCCTTCCCCTTTTTACAGAAAGGGTTTCTGGCTGTACTAAAAGCAATCGAGGCCAGCAAGTCTTGTCCCTCCCTAGAGGAGTGTAAACCCTTGTCGCTGGCCCTGCCTATGGACCACAAAGACTGGAAGGACGTCCATCTTACGTTTTCAGTGGGATAGTTGGAGGCTGATATTGCCGGACGTCAGTTCGGCAAGGACCTCCCTAAGCTGTCTGACTTTCTTTTGCGAAGTGAGTTCGATACAAAAGAAAGACTGTCTGCCTCAATGTCTCTTCAGACTACTCTCGAGACGAGGGCAAGTGACCCCAAGGTCCATGAAATGTTCATGGTAGTGGCCAAACCTCATCTGGCCACAGTGACGAAGGACCTTTATGGCTTCATCAAGGCAAGGAGAGCTTGTAGGGAGTTCGTGTTTACCTTGGCTACGGTGAGGAACGAGCCAAAGAAACTAATCTCCTCCAACATTTGGGGAAAAGACCTTTTCCCTACCGACTTGGTCAAAGAAGTTGTTGATAAGGCCGCCTTGGAGAATAGAAACCTTCTCCAGAAGTGGGGCCTGGCTATGAAAAGAAAGTCTTTCCCGGATGAGGGTCCTCAACCAAAGAGGAAGACTATGAGGACTAGGCTACCGTCTCGGCTAGCCAAGCCTCTTAGACAGCAACAGCAACTGCAATTTGCCATTGCCCCCAGTGCCCCAGATCGTGGCACAAACCCCGACCACCTTTCAGTGGGTACCCCAGGCCGTGTCGACACAGTCCACGGCATTCTCCCCAGCGTTCGAAGGGCATTCTACTTCCTTTCGAGCAAAGCCTAGAGGAGCAGCCAGAGGCTCGTCTAGACGCCCCTCAAGGGGAAGGGGATTCAGGGGTGGTCGTGGTCAGGAAGGCAAGACCTCAGGACGGCAGTCCAAGTGAGGTGATACCGGTAGGAGGGAGACTTCTGAAATTTCGGGATCGGTGGATCTTCGATCCCTGGGCCCACAGCCTACTCAAGAATGGACTGGGCGGGAGCTGGTACAGCACTCCACCCCCGTGCCTTCGGTTTTTCCAACACTCCACCCCCGTTATGGAGGAGTACGTTCAAGAACTGTTGGAGAAAAAAGGTGATCTGAAGGGTGAAGCCCATCAATTTCTAAGGGAGGCTGTTTTATGTTCCCAAGAAAGACTCGGAAAAGCTCAGAGTCATTCTGGACTTGTCGCCTCTCAACAAGTTCATAGTGAATTGCAAATTCAAAATGCTAACACTGCAACACATAAGGACCTTACTGCCCAAGAGGGCATATTCCGTCTCTATAGACTTGTTAGACGCCTATTGGCACATTCCAATTAGCCATCGACTCTCCCCCTACCTAGGGTCAGGCTACAACGAAGACTATACGCCTTCGGAGCCATGCCATTCGAGCTAAACATAGCCCCAAGGATTTTTACGAAGCTTGCGAGCGTAGCTCTCAAACAATTACGCCTAAAGGGAATTCAGGTAGTAGCCTACCTGGACGACTGGTTGGTGTGGGCAGCATCCGAGACAGAATGCTTGCAAGCTTCCAGTCAAGTGATCCAGTTCCTAGAGTACCTAGGCTTCAAGATCAACAGAAAAAGTCTCGACTTTCTCCATCTCAAAAGTTCCAGTGGCTGGGAATCCACTGGGACCTTTTGTCACACCGTTTCTCCACCCCGGCGAAGAAAAGGAAGGAGATAGCGGGTTCTGTCAAGAGAGTTCAAGATTCCGAAAGGATATCAAGATACGAGCAGGAGAGAGTACTGCGCTCTCTCCAGTTTGCTTCGGTGACAGACCCAGTGCTAAGAGCACAGCTAAAGGATGCAATCGGAGTTTGGAGAAGTTATGCATCAAACGCGTGAAGAGATCTGAGAAGACCAGCCGCTTCGGCTAAGTACTCTTCTCAGGCCTTGGTCCCAAACCAGACATCTAAAGATGTCGGTTCTTCTTCAGCCACCTCCCCCGTCGGTGACGATTCACTCAGACGCCTCGAAGGAGGGATGGGGAGGTCACTCTCATCGGAAAAAAGTCCAGGGGACTTGGTCCAGGCTATTCAAGACCTTTCACATAAAACTTTTTAGAAGCTAGGGAAGTGCTCCTTACCTTAAAGAAAGTCTCCCCGCGTCACTCGATCCACATAAGGTGGTGATAGACAACGAGGTAGTTGTGAGATACTTGAATCGACAAGGATCGAGGTCACCACCTCTCAACCAGGTGATGTTGGCCGTCTTCCGATTGGCGGAAAAGAAGAAGTGGTACCTGTCGGCAGTTCACCTTCAAGGAGTCCGCAATGTGACAGCGGACGCTCTATCCAGGTTCACACCGATAGAGTCGGAATGGTCCTTAGACGCAGGATCATTCTCCTTCATTCTGAATCAGTCCCAGAACTGCAGATAGACCTCTTTGCGACGAAAGACAACAAGAAGTTGCCCCTGTACGTGCCCCGTACGAGGACCCCTTAGCGGAAACAGTGGACGCGATGTCCCTCGACTGGAACAGATGGTCCAAGATTTATCTGTTCCCTCCTCACAACCTTCTGTTGAGGGTCCTCAACAAACTGAGATCCTTCAAAGGGTAGCGGCAATAGTGGCCCACAAGTGGCCGAACAGCGTGTGGTTCCTCCTGGCATTGGAACTGTAGCTCAAGTTTGTACCACTACCAGATCCAGTTCTGACCCAGCGAGTCCAGAAGTCAACTGTCTGAGCTTCATTACAGAAAACCCGGACCCTGCAGCTCATGATTTTCTCTCCCTAGCGGTGAGAAAGCGTTTCGGGATTTCGAAAGCCAGTATAGACTTCCTTGAGGAATATAAGTGCAAATCTACTAGAAGGCAATATGAGTCATCTTGGAGAAAATGGGTGGCCTTTTGTCAAGGCGAAGATTCCGCAGGAGATCTTGACAGACTTCTGCTTATCTTTCTTCTCCACCTCCATGGTCAAGAGTTGGCAGCGAACACGATTTCAGCGTGTAAGTCTGCTTTGACAAGACCCATTCTATATGCATTCCAGGTCGACCTAGGTAACGAGATCTTTAATAAAGTCCCGAAAGCCTGTGCTAGGCTCAGACCTTCAGCACCTCCAAAGCCCATTTCATGGTCTTTAGACAAGTTCTTCATTTCGCTTCTCTGTTGAGCAATGAAGAGTGTGCGTTAAAGGATTTGACACAAAAAGTTATTTTCCTATTTTGCACTCGCGTCCGGGGCCAGGGTTAGTGAGATTGTAGCCTCTCGAGAGAGGCAGGTCGTGTTCAGTTCCTGGATGGGGGAGAACTGAACCTGTTTCCGGATCCTACGTTTCTCGCCAAGAATGAGTTACCCACCAACAGGTGGGGTCCCTGGAGAATCTGCCCTCTGAAAGAAGATGCATCTCTATGTCCAGTAGAATGCCTAAAGGTCTATCTTCATAGAACTTCAGACTTCAAGGGTGGTCAACTATTCAGGGGAGAAACATCAGGCTCAAATTTATCTCTGAATCAACTCAGAGCTAAAATCACATATTTTATTCGCAGAGCGGATCCTGACAATACACCCGCAGGTCACGATCCGAGGAAAGTTGCCTCATTCTTAAATTTCTTTAATTGTATGGATTTTGAACATCTCCGTTCATACACTGGCTGGAAGTCTTCCAGAGTGTTCTTTCGCCACTATGCGAAGCAAGTAGAGGAACTAAAAGAGATCTGTGGTAGCAGTGGGTCGCGGTGTTAACCCTACTGTTTAACTCTGCGAGGAACAGTGGTCTTAATTGGGACGATTAATTCCAGGGTGAGTGTGTAGTTACATACTGTACTACAAACTAAGTGAGGGCACTGTGTTGCCCATCCAGACTGTTCCATTTCCGAAGGTGAACCTAGCATAAGTGCAGACATGTGTGCCGAGCGTTGCTAACGCTAATGTCATTGATTTGTAATACAGGCTTTTATGACTTTGATACCTCGGTATCTTAAAAGTGGCATCTAATGCTTTTTCTTTCAGACAAACACGCTCTGTTTACTATCATACTTATGCTTAAAGTTTTGGGTTATCCTCTTCTTATGTATATATATATATATATATATATATATATATATATATATATATATATATATATATATATATATATATATATATATATAATTGTGGTTAACCTGTCTATTTATTGCCTGTCAATAATCTGGTTCTTGAGAACCTTGCGTCTCCTTCACCTGTGTCAATTTATTGGTATAATTGAGCATTCATTCTATGTATCTTATCTGGGATAATTCTAATAGAATTGTTCCTTTATGCAAGCTATGTTGCATTGGTTTTCCTCCTATGCAGATATAAAACCTTTGTCCAATACAAGTTTTGTGCGGAGAACTGGTCGATATTTCATATTGACGCAGTGGTTCTTTACAAACTATGCTTTACTTAATATAGGGCGAGACCACTATATTAGCTTGCCTGGTATTCATGGGGATC
>NC_090749.1:6256361-6279645 GCF_036898095.1 Palaemon carinicauda
TCTCTCTCTCTCTCTCTTCTCTCTCTCTCTCTCTCCTCCCTTCAATGGCTATCGAATTTTTCCCAATCGCTTAATCCTTTCCCCCAAACCTCTGTATTGGAATTTGAAGTTCCTTTGAATGAGGACGACTCAAGCTTTAGAATGTAATACGTGAGAGGATCAACTTCATTAAAGTTACTAGATTACTTCTCTGATGAGAATAATATTTGCGAATGGCAATAGTCTTTACCATAACGAAATCATTAACATTCGTTAAAAAAATTAATTACCGGAAAGTTTTAAGCTTGGATATTTCTATAGGACTCACACGGCAGTTTTTTCTTCGATAATTGGTCAAACATAATGGTTGATTGATAGATTATAGTTGTTTCGCATCTTTATCTTATCCTATTTATTAAGAGAGAGAGAAGAGAGAGAGAGAGAGAGAGAGAGAGAGAGAGGAGAGAGAGGAGAGAGAGAGGAGAGAGAGAGGAGGAGAGGGAGAGGGGGGGGGGGGTTCATTACTATATGAGGGCATAATCCCTCATTTACGAAGCAGTTCTATGTCTAATCATCATAACATCAAAGGACAGCTGGATGCAGAATGTATACGTCTACTAAGATTAATTCCCAGCAGCACTTCAAGAATGAATAATAATTACAAATACCACTGAAATTCATGAATGATGAATCATAATGAAATATAAGCAGGTATACAGTAGAATCAATCTTCCTTCATCCTGGAATCGAACTCAGTCGCTCTTAATGGAGGATTGAGTGTTGCTGCCACTAGACCCTCGGGTTTTGCATCAAACATATTTATGAACAACTGAATCTTCTTCTTCTCCTTCTCTTGTTGGACAAAACTGAGAGACTCACTTTGTGACTGTTTCTTTATTCTCCCTGAAATTTCTTTAATTCCTTTCCTCACTTGGTTTATAGCATCCTGCTTTTTCAAACAGAGGTTGTATAATAATAATAATAATAATAATAATAATAATAATATAATATATAATAATAATAATAATAATAATATAATACATAGCTTCTCTTGCAGCGCTCATCAAAAATGGTTCAATAAAGGTATAATTGTGAGATATCATAATTGTCACTGAATTTATAATCCAATTACTACATCGTTGAATAACAATATGATTTCATACAATCGAAATATTGGTAGCTAATTATTAGGATCTGTTATCATATTTGAGAGGGTGGAAGATTTGAACTGGAAAATACTTCTGTTTAGGAAGATAGGTATACATTACTGGTCTCGTTATTTTTTATTTCAATTGTAATCTAAATCTGTTGCTTGAAAATATTAACATAAATAAGATAAACAAAAAAGGTATATAAAATAAGATTTGTGTGAAACAGCTAAAACGGTTTCCAAGTCTCCTAAATTATAAAAATAGAAAATGTATAAAGAGAGTGAACCACAGTACCCCCCCCAGAAACAACCCTACCCCCCCCCCAAATCAACCCTCCGGTGAAAGGCAAAAGGGTATCAAACACTTACATATCTCTCTCTCTCTCTCTCTCTCTCTCTCTCTCTCTCTCTCTCTCTCTCTCCTCTCTCTCTCTCTCTCTCCGTACTATGCATATTTCCTCCATAGTGTCTCCTATAATATAATGAGAGACTTCAGAAGCCAATAAAACTTTATGGTCACGAAACCAAGAATCAACAACTGCTTCTCTTCAAGGATGATGTCTTCAATTTTAGTATCACACCCACCCTTCACCCCACACACCCACATCCCTGGGACAACCCTCCCCCTCCTGCCGTGCCTGTCCCTTACCACAACCACATTGTTCCCATAAGTCTCTTATAACCACTTTATTGTGTTGGTCACCTCAAATCTTGTATTTTACTTCATACCGCTGACTTTGTACAGAGCAAATCTTCTCCTTGCCAATGCTACTAACAGCAAAAGAGTCTTTGTCAGTTATTTGGAATACTGGAAGATCACTTTCTCTGTCAGTTGTCCTGGAATACTGGAAGATTACTTCCTTTGTCAGTTGTTTGGAATACTGGAAGAATACTTATCTTCGTCAGTTGTCTGGAATACTGGAAGATTACTTTCTTTGTCAGTTTTCTGGAATACTGGAAGATTCTTTCCTTTGTCTGTTGTCTGGTAACTGGAAAATTCTTTTCTTTGTCTAGTCTGGAATACTGGAAGATTACTTCCTTTGTTAGTTGTCGGGATCACTGGAAGATTACTTCCTTTGTTAGTTGTCTGGAATACTGGAAGATTCTTTCTCTGTCTGTTACTTGGAATACTGGAAGATTATTTCCTTTGTCAGTTTTCTGAATACTGGAAGATTACTTTCATTATCAGTTGACCGGAATACTGGAAGATTACTTCCATTGTCTTTTGTCTGGAATACTGGAAAATTACTTCCTTTGTCTGCTGTCTGAAATACTGGAAGATAAACAGTAATTACTACAATGAATATGATTTGAGGTCAATACATTTTTGTGTATATTCTTTTTTTTTTTTTACATTTTTCTCCTTTTTTCAAAAATTGTATAATTTAGGAAAGGGATCGAGCCAGTAAATGCTTAGAATGAAAAGAATTGGTATTCAATATACTATTGAGTCATGCAATCCTTTGCATGTAAGTCACAAATATGATGTTATGAAATACTTTTACTGGGTCCTACTTTAACAGATTTCTTTCACTGATAACGAGTTGATAATAAACATATATAATGGCAGATATTACCGTATTGGGAAAGTGTGAAATTATTCATTTTAAATTATAGGAATTTTGAGATTAAATCTCTCTCTCTCCCTCTCTCTCTCTCTCTCTCTCTCTCTCTCTCTCTCTCTCTCTCTCTCTCTCCTCTTCCTTTTTGCAATAATCATATCTTTCTGAGAACTTTCATAAGGTTCTCCATTTTTCTTTAGTCCCACCACGGATAACTTCATACCACTGATACATCCTTTCCCCTCAACGCCATCTGGAAAAAGATCTTATATTGTTGTTATTTATTCCATGTCATCGAAAAGAGCATCTTCACAACAAACCAAAGCAACTATTTTGCGAAGGCTTTAATCTCCTTCAAACTTCTACCATTACAGCATGTGCTATTAAAGATCAGTTCCAATAAACATGTAATAAATAGGAATTTCATGAATTACGAAAGACAAGTGGTCATAATAAAAGTTTTAGGGGAAAGATTCACTACGACGAAACCAAGGATTTTGATGTTTGGAAGAGTAATAATAATTTTTCCAGATGTAAAGTTTTAGACTGTAGTGAATGAACGGGGCCTCGAACAGGCGGCAGCCAGACATTAAGCAGTTCTCTCTCTCTCTCTCTCTCTCTCTCTCTCTCTCTCTCTCTCTCTCTCTCTCTCTCTCTTTGCTTACATGTAAGCGTTACAGACATGACCACATCAATACAACCTTGACAATTGTTGCTGTCTGGCGGGCATTTTTAGTATCGTGACGTAACTGTGCGTGTTTTGCGTGCGTTTTTGTTCACACCTATAGGGATAGATTGTATCTTATAGCGATGATACACTTCTCTCATCTTATTGACAGTAGATTTCTCAACTAAAACATGAAATGTATAAAATCCTTACTTTTGTCTAATGAGGAAAATAAGATTATGCCAAAGGTGTTCGCTCTCTCTCGGTTTCTCAAAGGTTCTGCTGATGCTCACGTTCATTCAACTGCAGAGATTATAAGGGTGTGTTTCAGGATATATTACAGTCTACCTGTACTAAAACGTTCTTTGAATTTGTGTGTGTATGTGTGTGTGTTCCCGAGGTAAAACGAGCTACTTTAAATCATATTTCATCCCCATTACAAAATTAGATTAGATTATGCAACAAAGTGACAATCAATCAATTACAAATTGATTTCTAAATCATTTGCTTCCAGACAAAAGAAAATTCAATCCTGACAGAATCTGAAAAAAGTCAAATCCTCCGAGAGAGAGAAAATAAATTATTTCACACAAGACTTGTTTTAAATGCCATTATTGATGGTCTTCAAGTTACTTTTCATTTCTTGCTTTCATCCACATTTTCCGTCTTATTGACTGAGATAATGACTTAGGGGAATCCAATCTATTTTTTTTTGTGTACTTGAAGATGAGATATAAAATTCAGTCACAAAAAAAAATAAAGAATATAAAGATATGTTTAATCGAGACCGAAAATTTAAAATCAATGTAATTCTTTGGACTAAACTTGACATTGGACTTCTTGTCGTCTGTGTGTATATATATATATATATATATATATATATATATATATATATATATATATATATATAATATATATATATATATATCAGCTATTGATTTATTCCGTGGAAAGCGGAGTTTCAATATGAATAATAGTACCAGGGTTATGATATACATCTTTATTGCTTAGCTTTCGGAAAATCTAATTTCCATCATCAGAGCCTAAAATAGGATATATTGTATAAAGTTAGAACATAGTATGATGAATATTTAAGACAGAAAATTTTAAATGAAAATACAAAAACTTATGAAATAAAATAAGAAATTAACATAAAACTATTAAAATCAATCTAAATATATATATCTATATATATATATATATATATATATATATATATATATATATATATATATATATATATATATTTATATATATATATATATATATATATATATGTATGTATATATATACATATATATATATATATATATATATATATATATATATATATATATATATATATATATATATATATGTATATATATACAAACATATATATATATTATATATATATATATATATATATATATATATATATATATATATATATTATATATATATATATATATATATATATATATATATTACTTTCGTTCTTTTATCTGCATTGTAACTCTGAACTCTTTGCTTATTTTGGTGTGGAACAGTAAGAGAAGAACGAGAGAGAGAGAGAGAGAGAGAGAGAGAGAGAGAGAGAGAGAGAGAGAGAGAGAGAGAGAGAGAGAGGAGGGGTAGCAAATCATTATAACGAGACTTTAACTGTGTTAGGTATCCGAATCAGTCTTCATTCTAATATTACTTACTTGCTTTACTGTGAGGGTTACTGATTTTCTTGTAATACACTGCAAGGCAACCCTTCTCTCTACAGAACCTTTCATAATTCATTCTGTCAAATTCCTTCCTTCAAGGCATTCAGCATTTCACATTGTATAATGCTCGTTTTTGTCAAATCCGCATTATCGAAGCAATTGGAAAACAAGAAAGTTTTGATTTTTCTCCAGGAACCCTGAATAATATGTGCAGTTTTTTGGATCTCTATTGACAGTAAAACTACTCAAACATCTCTCTCTCTCTCTCTCTCTCTCTCTCTCTCTCTCTCTCTCTCTCTCTCTCTCTCTCTCTCTCTCTCTCTTAGATAATTTTACACCACTGATACATTTCTTGGCTTTAACCCCGTCCGGAAAAAGGTTATAAATTTGGTCTTGTGTTTTTTTATTTACTCCATGTTATTGAAACACGAAAACCAAAGCAACTATTAGCGAAGGCATTAATCTCCTTCAAATTTCCATCATTACAGCCAAAGGACTCTAAACCATCACAATGTCCATTAAGTATGAAATCAACAGTATTATCATCAGTTATGAGAGACAATTTTCATAATAAAAGCTTCAGGGGAACATCTCGCTACAAGGACACCATCGATTTTAATGCTATGAAATAGCTTTGATAATTTTTCATTTATAAAGTTTTCCAATGAATAGGGCCTCGAACACGCGACAGTCATACATTAAACATCTCTCTCTCTCTCTCTCTCTCTCTCTCTCTCTCTCTCTCTCTCTCTCTCTCTCTCTCTCCAATTTAATGACACAATTAAATGCCGGGGGACGCTGAGATAATAATGTACAGTCTTTGCAAAAGCTGTCTGCCTTTATAAGGAACTTGCCTCGCTTGCATCACTGATCGAGAATATACAGACAAGCACCTTAATAAGCTTAAGTATTAAATCACTGAATATTGGTATTAATATGCAGTGCATTGAGTGAGTTACTGATATTGTGTATATTTTATAAAGACATAATGTATTTATTCCTACAGTGGAAGAATTTTCCCCCGTTTTTTCGGGTTTAAACTCATTGAGAGCCGCAGCCAAACTCAAAATCTTCTCTCTTTGGTAAAATAAAGTAAAAAAAAAATTCATATTTTTTCTGTGAATTTTAGATATGCGTTTTACTAGTTTAGGAGACTAGTCTCTTTGGAATATTATAATAGGTTTTCTCCTGAATGGAGTCAATTACTCGACGTAACTACGATACCGAAGTGGTTCTCTGGGGTTAGGTAAGGTGTTTTGATGACACGGGTGAGAGATGAGTAACTCGCCTGTTTTATGAAAGCTCACCAGGCATTCTACCATTTCTCTTCTCCTTACACGGGAAGAGTAACTTTCAAGATGCGCAAAATAAGACTGACTTCATTATCCCAAGGATTTATTAAATGATCTTACTTGTAGCATTCTTCTTTTTGGGAAAACATTCTCAGTAATGTTACTCTCTTCTGCAACTCATTACCGAATTATAATGCTTCATTCATGCTTACGTCATCAAGATCAGACATGAACATAATTCGTTTAAGTTGACCAAGCATTCTGTATGATAAAAAGTCTCTAGGAATAAGAAAATATATAGTATTAATAGCTATTTTTCTTGAATAAAATCAGTAAGTTTGTACTAACACGACGCCCTTTTCGCTTCTAGATACAATTAATATTAATCTATTTTATAAATCAGATTCCTCACAGTCTGCATGTAAATTGAATCATATTCGAATTCTGCGATCTAATAATGAAGGTGAGGTTGGACACGTGACAATAATGAGATTAGACATCCAGAGAAAAACAGTGGGAATTTGTGGAACCAGAAATGACGGTGTCCTTTTTCATGTGTGTTTGTTGGTCTCTGTTAATTATTCTCACATTTTCTCTACGTTTAAGTGGAATGGAGGTGTTATGGGGATCCTTTAGTCAAAAGTATTGTGTGTGAGAGAGAGAGAGAGAGAGAGAGAGAGAGAGAGAGAGAGAGAGAGAGAGAGAGAGAGAGAGAGAGAGAGAGACAGTTTATTCATGACACATGAATAGAACAGTTTTCGTATCATCTATTTTTGTGTATTCACCCATGTGTTGAATTTCCAATCACCAATATTTACATAATATTAGGATTAGGGAAAATTATTTTTTTTAAAGTTACGTTTTTTTTTTTTTTTTTTTTATCCAATTCTAACATCGAGAATTATTAGAGTTACAGAAAGACTGTAGAATAATATTCTATGAATACATTTCTTGATCTTCTTGTTCATTTCCTCTTGTTAAATCTCGTTCTTTTGACTCTTCTTAAGGATATAAATCTAGAATCATAAATGCATCAATATTTGCCTCTTAGAGCAAAGGTTCATCATCGAAGTTAATGAAATGGAAACTTTGGATTATCACTGATCATTTAATAGTCTAAGAAATTAGAGGTTATTTGTGATGATCAGATAAGATCTGGATTTTCCATTTCTGTTATTCTCCATCAAAGAATCACTACAAGCTTTGATCGAAAGCACAATCAGTTAGGAAGGCTACTGCAAAAACAAAGAGAAATTAATTAGTTCCAGATTATATATATATATATATATATATATATAATATATATATATATATATATATATATATATATATATTATGTGTGTGTGTGTGTGTGTATATATACATATATATATATATATATATATATATATATATATATATATATATATATATACATATATACATATATACATATATATATATATATATATATATATATATATATATATATATATATATATATATATATATATATATGTTATAACCCTTAGGGTTATTATAAGAGTTCTTATTATAATTGTTGTCAGTAATAAATGTAACTCAGTGCTAAAGGTCAGCGGAAACAAACACTCAAGAAAACTTAACAATATTTAATACTTAACAATAACAAAATTTTGATCAACCTTGTTAAAACTACAAATAACATTATTTAATAACAAGGAAGGACAAGTAACAGTCCTTTGAATCACACTGGATTCCCTAAAACTAAGAAGCTAAGTCCTAACAAAGACAAGAGAAATATCAATTATAAACTTGGATCCAACAATTTGGCTGGCCAGAACAAAAAATTACCCTAATACTAATTACAAGAAAGAAGGAAGACAGTAAATAAAACAAGAAAAACCATCATAAATCCTACCTATCAACACAAAACTAATGTACACAAAACCTTGTCTATAATAGACATACTGAAAGATATTAGGTAGTCACGTCTTAAATATGACAATATATAAAAGATCAAATGATGCAAAGGATGTAAATAGTTCTCCTCACTTCAGTGGATGAATTAGAGGAGACACAAAACTAGGGCCGTCATTCACTTGTCATAACAGCTATCAGGGCAGGTCCTGAACGCCAGGGCATAACCAGAAAAGGGCAAGCAATCCCAAACGAAAATCAGACACTCTATGTCTTACCTGGCGTCAGCCTCCCTACTGGCCACCTCACGAGCTTGCAAGCTCCCAAAACCACAGCAGCTGATTGGAGACGTAAGTGCACCAATTCCCTGGGAAGTCCTCCTCGTCAGGGAAAGGCAGAACTGGCTCGAGTCGCAGGTGACAAGAGCACCTGCAGACAACAGATCAATGTAAGGATCAAAAGCGTAATCCAAAGAATCGTCCAAATAAGTTGCCAAACAATCGTCATCCAGAGTCCAAATCACTATGCTGCTCAAGGTATATTATCAGGGGAGTGCTCGAGCCCGAACTGAATTCTGTCCGAGCACCAACGTCCAGACATCAAGTCGCGTTCATAAACACTCGTATGTAAAAAAAAAAAAACAATCGTTAAAACGATAGTTCGATAATATAAACAACCGGGGAGGAGGCGCCTAACCACACAAAATTGTTAAATTAAGCACTTTACACTTAAACACTTAAATTTCAAAGATAACAAACAAATTCTCATACAAAACAAAGGCTATTCTGCCACAAAAGGATTCTTAAAAACTAGTAATTAAACCTAGAAAAACAAGGCTGATCTAGACTTTCTAATACCTTCCTCCCCAAAAACAAAAACAAAAAAATTCTCAATAAATTTTTTTTTTTTTTATACAAAACATGAAACCTGTAAAGAGAAAATGATTAACACATCACTCTCAAGACAAAGTAAAGTCTCAGGGTGAAACCTGAAATAAAAATTCTCATGAACAACACTACAACCAATGAATTTTAAAAACTGAATTGTCACAAAGAAAATTTACCAGCCTAAACAATAGAGAAAACATAAATGAAAAATAAACCATAAGGTCAAATAAGCACAAAATATTGACCACCAGACACTGACTGTCTCAAATTCAGCCAATAACATTGAGTTTACACATAACAGACACCACCACAGTATGACCGCCCACACTTGGTCACTACAGGCTTTACTTTGGTTTAAAAGAAAACGAGACAAATTATAAAATACCTCACTAAGAAAACCTAATGACTAACAAACCAAACTCCCAGCGAAAAACACACTCATACTCATCCTTATATCTCTAAGAATAACGCAAACCAATTGAAGAGACGAGAAGGGCGAGGGGAGGGGGGGCCAAGTCGTGATCAAATCTATATTCTTGAAAGTGCATCGGGAATTCGATTCTCCGATCCTTTAACGTGTTTAATCACAAGCGAGAATTCTTGCAATTGCAGAGCCCAACGTAAAATTCTCTGGTTGGCGCCTTTCATGCGCTCGATGAAAACCAGTGGATTGTGATCTGTCCATACTTCTATGGGATAAGAAAAATTTGTTACATAAGGCTTAAAATGCACAAGAGTGCGCACCAAGGCGAGGGCCTCCTTTTCAATGGTGGAATATTTTCTCTCGGCGGCCAGTAGCTTTCGGCTATAATACGATACAGGATGAACCTCTCCTATATCGTTCCTTTGAAAAAGGACACCCCCAATACCTATGTCACTGGCATCCACTGCAATAATGAAAGGTCTCTGGAAATTAGGAGAAGTCAATATTGGATTAGATACTAATACCATCTTAAGTTTAATAAGTGCTTCCTCACACTGAGGAGACCACATAAACTTCTGCCCTTTCTCCAACAACTTGGTAAGTGGCTGAGCAATGTCCGAGAAATTTCGCACGAATCTGCGATAATAACCAGTCATGCCCAGCACTCGCCGAACTTCTCTGACATTGCACGGCCTCTTTAAATGCACGATAGCCTCAAGGTTGGCTTGTTTAGGTGCCACCTGACCCAAACCAACCTCGTGACCCAAATAACAAACTTTTGCCTTACCAAATTCATATTTTGCTAAATTAATAACCAAACCTGCAAATTTAAGGGCCTCAAATACCTTACGCAATCTCGCCATGTGCGTACTCCAATCATCACTATATACAACAAAGTCATTGATATAAATTTCAGTTCCCTTTAAACCACAAATGACCCTATTCATAAGCCTCTGGAAAGTACACGCGGCCTTTTTCATCCCAAAGGGCATTACTTTACACTCGTAAAGCCCAAAGGGAGTTACAAATGCAGAGATCTCTCTTGCTCGATCAGACAGGGGAACCTGCCAATACCCTTTCAATAAATCCAATTTCGTAATGAACTTAGCAGCCCCTATGTGATCGAGACAGTCATCTATCCGAGGCAAAGGAAAAGAGTCATTCTTAGTATGTGTGTTAACCTTATGGTAGTCCACACACATACGGAACTTTCCGTCGGACTTCTTAACCAGGACTATCGGTGAGCTCCATGGACTAACGGAAGGTTGGATGAGATCGTGTTCCAGCATATATTTAATCTCCTTATCAACTATATCCCTCTTAATGGGATTCAGCCGATAAGGACTCTGTTTCACAGGAGAAGCATTACCCACGTCTACATCATGCTCAAGAAAATTAGTTCGACCTGGAGAATTCCGAAATAAATCTGAAAAAGAAGAAATTAAATCAATTACATCCCTCCTTTGAGCAATCTCCAGATGCCCCAGCCCTTCCTTCAAAACTTCTAAATTTTGAATATTATCAAAAAGAGCATCAGAAGACACCTGACAAATCAAATCCTCCAAATCCTCTGAAGGTAAAGCCATACTTTCAACCACAGGCTCATAAACAATAGCAAGAGGATCATGTCTATTAGAAGTATAGAGTTTTAACCTATTTATATGGAATATTCTGCACTTCCGTTTGGTCCCAGGAGCCTCTATTTCATAGTTCACCTCCGACAACTTCCTCAACACCTTCCAGGGTCCCTTATATCTTGGTTCAAGGAAATTGTCAGAGTCAGTACTTAAAACTAAAACTAATTCTCCGGGCTCAAACGACCGTGCTTTAGATTTCCTATCAAAATTTAATTTCATAGCAGCTTGAGAACTAGCCAAATTTTCTCTGGCAAATTTCCAGGCTCTAGATAATTTTTTCCTCAAGTCCTCCACAAAGTCTCCTACGTTTGCATTCCCACCTCGATCAGTCTCAAGCATCTCATGAAAAATCTCCAAAGGCCCACGTACTTTGTGTCCAAATACCAGTTCGAAAGGAGCTACCCCAGTTGAAGAATTTGGGTGATTTCTTAGAGCAAAGAGAGCAAAGGGAAGACCTTTATCCCATTCCTCCCCTTGTTCATAACAATACTTTTTCAAAATAGATTTAAGGGTCTGATGGAACCTTTCCACCAGGCCCTGACTCTCTGGATGATATGGTACACTGGTCTTGTGCCGAATGGCCAGTTCTGCACATTTACCTTTAAATACCTTGCTAGTAAAATTTGTACCGCAGTCAGTTTGAATAGTACGAGGGAGACCATACCTGGAAAAGAATTCAATTAGTTTGTCAAATACAACCTTAGAGGTTATCCTTCTCATTGGGAAGGCCTCAGGGAATCGAGATGCTCTATCCATAATTGTCAAGAGATGGGTAAACCCAGACTTAGTTTTAGGCAAAGGCCCAACCACATCAATAACTAATTCCACAAAAGGCTCACCTATCGCAGGAATTGGATTTAAGGGAGCTTTAGGAATAATTTGGTTGGGTTTCCCCATCACTTGACAAACCTCACATTCATTAATAAATTATTTCACAGATGATTTTAATCCTGGCCACCAAAAACATTCTGCCAACTTTCGAAAAGTTTTACATACACCGAAGTGGCCAGAAAAAGAATCATCATGTGCAAGACTCAAGACAGACCTACGGAATTGAGATGGGACAACAATTTGTTCAATACGAACACGTCTTGCTCAGATTATCAGTTAAAGGACGACTAATCCGGTATAGTAAACCATTGATCACACAAAACCTGGGTTTAGTCAAATCTGCAGTGTCACCCAAATCAAAATTAAATTCCTTTTTCTGAGCTTCAATAAATGAAGACCTGTCCCAATCAGGTCTCAAAACATTGCTAACCACACTATTACCACTACTATCTACAGACCCGGGCCTCTCTATGTCTACTTCTAAACTACTTAAGATTAAATCTTCGTCATTATCAATTAAATTTGCAGCCTTTACTGCTGCCCGGGTTGTTACTGCAACAGGACAGGCGTGCACAGACAATATGGGGAACAACTCTTGTCCTTTAGTATTTAACATATCGTTACCCAAAATGCCGTCAATTCCAGGAATAGGGAGACACTCAACAACTGCTAATTCTGTCACTTTATCATAACCATGGAAAGACAATCTGACCTCCACTAACGGAGCCGAAACAACGGTGTTCGGGAACCCTCCCAGAACAACAAAATTTCCTGTATAATCAACTAAATTTTTCAAAGATTCTTTCAAAACCAGAGATCGAGCTGACCCTGTGTCCCTCAAAAATTTCACACCAACAGTTTTAGAAGTAGATATTAATTTACCAGGCCAAATATATTTATCATAAAGTAGTCATGCCTCCTTTCTGCTAGAAGACTGACTACTGCTACTACCATCATTACTAGTGTTAGCTACTGGATGGCTTTCAACTACGGGATCGCTGATAACAGGTTTACTAGTAGATATTAGTGACACAGGATTATTATTATTCCTTTGGAGGTACCTTCTTCTGGCATAACACTGTGCCTGATAATGTCCCTGCTTATTACACCAAAAACAAGTCCCCCTACCTCTATTATTCATATTACCTGGGCCAGAACCAAACCTATTATCTTCAGAAAAGACACGAGTGTCCTGTCCACTCAAGTCTTTTCCCTGGTTACTATCAGGCTTATGATTTTTATCTGGTGGGTTACCCTGCCCACGAGTATTCACAAAAGAGCCCAACCTCTGAAAATTAACTGGCCTAGCAGATTGAAAATTCACATCTTTATTTCCAAAACTACCAGACCCAGTTCGATGGGTCAATACAAACTCGTCAGCAATTTGGGCGGCATTACTTAAATTAAAAGCTTTTACCTCTTCTAGATAAATTTTCAATTCCTTACTACATGACCTTTTGAATTCTTCTAGAAGCATGAGTTCTCTCAAAGCGGAGAAAGAGACCACCCGGCGGCTTTTTAACCAAAGATCAAATTGTTCCTCCTTAAGCCTAGCAAATTCCACATAAGTAAGGGAGGCTTGCTTCGTAAAATTTCTGAACTTAAGGCGGTAGGCCTCAGGAACCAAATCATATGCCTTGAGGACTAGAGCCTTAACCTTATGGTAATCACGCGCAATACCTTCTTCCAAGGCATTATACACTCTAATTCCCTTGCCCACCAACCTACATTGAATTAGTACAGTCCACATTTCTGGGGGCCAAGACAACCGAGTGGCAACACGTTCAAAAGCCTTGAAAAATTCTGGAACATTCAACTCTTCAAATACTGGCACCAATTTCAAGGCCGCACCTACATTAAACTTATCCTGTGAGTTGCCCCGAGGTGTACTAAAATGATTAGAGGTGCCCTGCAGCCTAGCAATTTCTAAATTGATATTGGCCATCTCCAATTCATGCCGCCTCGCCCTCTCATTCTCTTCAAATTCCAGTTTCATCAATTCTATCCGTTTACATATTAAATCAAATTCACCGTCCTCCTTGGACTCCACCAAAGGACAAACAGGAACCTGAGGATCTTTTGGCGCAGGGTTTACTACAGAATTGAATGGATTAGTGGAAACATTTAGTTTCAGAGGCAAGTTAGCCTGACCTTCATAAATAGTTCCTGTCCGGGGAGGATCCTCAAACAGAGTTAGACCTCCATTAACACTTATTCTGTCATCATCATTAATCATACTACCCTCACGCTCAGATGCACTACTACCTGAAACTTCATACTCCCTAACCAAATGTTCAGCCTCAGCCAGACCTTGAGCAACTTTACTTTTAACAGCTACCAACAATTGATTTTTCGTATCCGCTGCCCTCAACGGAATACCCAACCACCGGGCACAACTTACTAAACAAGTCTTATTTAGTACTGGCAGATGCTTTATACAATCACTTGACCCTAAAAACTCTGCGGGGTCAAACACAAAACCCTCCATTGCACCAAAATTAGCAGGGGAGAAAGGTAATACTTTACAACTAAAGAAAATATTGTCAAATTAACAAAGTGCTGTTCCACAGACCAAAACACTGAGTACACCTGAGAACAATCCTGCCACGGTCGCCAATTGTTATAACCCTTAGGGTTATTATAAGAGTTCTTATTATAATTGTTGTCAGTAATAAATGTAACTCAGTGCTAAAGGTCAGCGGAAACAAACACTCAAGAAAACTTAACAATATTTAATACTTAACAATAACAAAATTTAGATCAACCTTGTTAAAACTACAAATAACATTATTCAATAACAAGGAAGGACAAGTAACAGTCCTTTGAATCACACTGGATTCCCTAAAACTAAGAAGCTAAGTCCTAACAAAGACAAGAGAAATATCAATTATAAACTTGGATCCAACAATTTGGCTGGCCAGAACAAAAAATTACCCTAATACTAATTACAAAAAAGAAGGAAGACAGTAAATAAAACAAGAAAAACCATCATAAATCCTACCTATCAACACAAAACTAATGTACACAAAACCTTGTCTATAATAGACATACTGAAAGATATTAGGTAGTCACGTCTTAAATATGACAATATATAAAAGATCAAATGATGCAAAGGATGTAAATAGTTCTCCTCACTTCAGTGGATGAATCAGAGGAGACAAAACTAGGGCCGTCATTCACTTGTCATAACAGCTATCAGGGCAGGTCCTGAACGCCAGGGCATAACCAGAAAAGGGCAAGCAATCCCAAACGAAAATCAGACACTCTATGTCTTACCTGGCGTCAGCCTCCCTACTGGCCACCTCACGAGCTTGCAAGCTCCCAAAACCACAGCAGCTGATTGGAGACGTAAGTGCACCACTTCCCTGGGAAGTCCTCCTCGTCAGGGAAAGGCAGAACTGGCTCGAGTCGCAGGTGACAAGAGCACCTGCAGACAACAGATCAATGTAAGGATCAAAAGCGTAATCCAAAGAATCGTCCAAATAAGTTGCCAAACAATCGTCATCCAGAGTCCAAATCACTATGCTGCTCAAGGTATATTATCAGGGGAGTGCTCGAGCCCGAACTGAATTCTGTCCGAGCACCAACGTCCAGACATCAAGTCGCGTTCATAAACACTCGTATGTAAAAAAAAAAAACAATCGTTAAAACGATAGTTCGATAATATAAACAACCGGGGAGGAGGCGCCTAACCACACAAAATTGTTAAATTAAGCACTTTACACTTAAACACTTAAATTTCAAAGATAACAAACAAATTATCATACAAAACAAAGGCTATTCTGCCACAAAAGGATTCTTAAAAACTAGTAATTAAACCTAGAAAAACAAGGCTGATCTAGACTTTCTAATATATATATATATATATATATATATATATATATATATATATATATATATATATATATATATATATATATATATATATATATATATATATATATATATATGTATATATATATATATATATATATATATATATATATATATATATATATATATATATATATATATATATATATATTTGTGTGTGTGTGTGTGCGTGAATGTGTATATATAATCATAAGAAATTATGTCCTAGCTAAGCTATATCATAGTAATTCTATCAATGATATGCAAATTATGATAAGACATACTTTGATTAAGGTAAGCTTGTTGTTGGTTGCCTGGATTGGACGAATTTTGTCACTTCATTCCTTTCGTCATTTCCTTCTCGGCCTTTTCTCCCTTCTTTCTTTCACTCCTCTTTCTTATTGATGCTGGCAAGTGCAACACCATTTGCATAATATGATCTGCAGCACAGTTGATAATTGCCTAACTGACGACTGAAAACAAATGGAGGATTGACACTCCATGTCGACCTTAGGAAATACACGAAGGATTTATGTTAGCTTTGAAATTAGGCATTATGTGATCTCTATTTAGATATGTAAAACAGCTCGTAAGATAAAAAAAACGTCGTTGATTTTGTAGTTTATCATTATTTTCAGGATTAATTTTTGTTCTAATCCGTGCGACTTTCTTTGATTTAAAGTGAATAAAGATGTATACGTGATATTCAGTTTTCCATATTATGACTGAACTCAAAGATTGAGAGAGAGAGAGAGAGAGAGAGAGAGAGAGAGAGAGAGAGAGAGAGAGAGAGAGAGAGAGAGAGAGAGAGAGACCCTTATCACTATTTTACTGCATAACCAAATCGGATGAATCATCAGCTGATTTCAGTTCTTTTTATCCTAAACTATAAGGAAGCTTTTGAGTTCCTTATGCATAGCATTTACAGCCACACTAGTTACTCTCTCTCTCTCTCTCTCTCTCTCTCTCTCTCTCTCTCTCTCTCTCTCTCTCTCTCTGCACGGGCTAATCATAGCCATCTGCTTCTCCCACCTCAGGTGACGACCTTGTAATATCTTCCTTTTTGGGACTGCAACAGACGTCGAGATTCCCAGGTGGTTCCAATACAACTATCAACTGCTCAGGGAAGTCAGGATGATAGAGGAATTTGTTTCATAAAATGAACAGGAAAATAACTTTCATTCTATTTATTTTGTTTTACATATTTATATATCTAATTATTTCTGTCTCTTTAGTATTTAAAGATGCTTCAGTTGTATGCAAAATATGTCTATAAAAATTACTACTTTCATGAAGTCTTAGGAGAGCCGTTTTAATAACATGAGACATAAATGGTAACATTTTTTCACAGAGCAGTTCCATTGAAATTATGGAAGAAAAACTTATCTATTGTATAAAGTAGATAAAGAAAAGAACAAATGAAAGAAGAAGAAGTAATCTACCATCTAGTGGAGGTCCAGGAGCCAACAAAATTAAAAATGGAATTATTCTACTTTCTTTGTAACCCAACTGTAATCAATAACAAGGCTTCCGCTCCCTTACCCAGTCCAACCAACAAATGAGATATCGATGAATTGACAAAAGGGTGATCTTTAGATTAAAAGATTATATGTTACAAAAGAAAAGGGGAGATGAGAAATCAGAATCGTATCTTCACCATATTATTAAAGGTATCAGGAGGGGAAAGAATTTTTATATGACCTCTGAAGAAGGTTTGTTTGGAGGAACTGAGTTACATTAATGACACAAACACCTTTCCAAATCAATTGTCTACTCGTCTTCGTGTGTTTGTTCAAATGATATATATCTGGATGTGTGTCATGATCAGAAAAGATTAGACGATTAAAATCATTACAAGGATTAAACTAATAATCATACTAAATTTCTTCTCTATAAAATGAAGACAGTTGTGTTTCACTTATTGCAGTTATCCTTACATACAATGATTGTATTGTATTGACTAAATGAAAGATTTCATGTTGACCCTGGGGAATACACGAAGGATTTATGTTAGCTTTGAAGTTAGGTCTCGTCTTTTATTGTTTATTTACATATGTAAAAAGCTCGTAAGATAAAAAGAAAACTGTTATTGTTTGTTTCTAGTTTGTAATCTTTTTTCAGTATTAACCTGTTTTTTATTATCATTATTTGTTTGACTTGATATAAATAACATCAAATCGGAGTGAACAGGTAATATTCAATCTTTTCCATATTATGACTTGACTCGAAGATTTGAGAGAGAGAGAGAGAGAGAGAGAGAGAGAGAGAGAGAGAGAGAGAGAGAGAGAGAGAGAGAGAGAGAGAGGAGAGGGGCAAAGCTAAAATCGAACTTGATGAAATGCGAAAAGGGAAAATGCATAGGTTGAACAAAAACTGTCAGAGAGAGAAGGAGGAAGGAAGAGAATAGACAATTGTTGCATCTCACTAGATTCGAATAGATATTGTTTAGGAAAAAGGATTCAAAAGGGTGTTGCATTAAAGCTTCGAGTGTTATATATATATATATATATATATATATATATATATATATATATATATATATATATATATATATATATATATATATATATATATATATATATATGTGTGTGTGTGTGTGTGTGTATGTGTGTGTGTGTGTGTGTGTGTGTTATATGTATATATTTGGAATTGGGAACACAGACGAAAGAAGAGATTTCCTAATTGTAACATTTGATGGAGGATAATGAAAAAGCTCCAAATGAAAGTGAGTCACCTGTTTTTACTTCAGTCGAAAAATCCTTCTACAAATTTCGTTTCTCTTTATTATGAATCATACGAAATTATGACTCACTTGTTCCTCCTTCGGCCAAAAACAGGAATCTCAACTGTTAGAAAATCGTCCGGGGTTTACTTGTGATCGACATCATCAATCCACAACAAAGACAGGATTAAAAGTGGCCATTATAAGTAGCCTATAGTGAACAGAAATAGTAAAAAACAGCAAATATACGTCGTAATGTGATGTATGTGTACAACTCACCAGCCTACCCCCCCCCCCTCTCTCTCTCTCTCTCTCTCTCTCTCTCTCTCTCTCTCTCTCTCTCTCTCTCTCTCTCTCTCTCTCTCTCTCTCTCTCTCTCTCATGCACGGACTAATCCTACCCCTCTGCTTCACCCATCTCAGGTGACGCCCTTTTAATATCTTCCCAGATGGTTCCAATACAACCATCAACTGCTCAGGGATGTCAGGAGGACATAGGGAATTTTTTCATGAAACGAACAGGAAGAGAACTTTCATTCTATTTATTTTGTTTGACATATTTAGATATTTAATCATTTCTGTCTCTTTAGTATTTCAAGATGCTTTAGTTGTGTGCACAATATGTCTATGAAAATTGCTACTTTCATAAAGTCTTAGAAGAGCCGTTTTAATAACATGAAACATAAATGGTGACATTTTGTCACGGAACAGTTATGGCCTTGAAATTTTGGAAGAAAACTTATCTATTGTATAAAGTAGACAAAGAAAAGAATAAATGAAAGAAGAAGAAACAATCTACCATATAGTGGAGGTCCAGGAGCCACCGGAACTCAAAATTGAATTATTCTGGTTTCTTTGTAACCGAACGTAATTACAAGACTTTCGCTCTCTTACCCAGTCCAACAGATAAATGACATATTGATGAATTGACAAAAGGGTGATGTTTAGATTAAAAGATTATATGTTACAAATGAGAAGGGGAGAGGAGAAATTAGAATTGAATTTTCACCATATTCTAAAAGGTATCGAGAGGGGAAAGATTTTGGATATGACTTCTGACGAAGGTTTGTATAGAGGAAGTGAGTTGCATTAATGACACACATTGGTGATTACAAATAATAATACCATTACCAACTCCCTAATATCGCAAGAGGGTCTGCTCTTCTCTTTTATTCTTCTCCTGTACCCTTTCTCCCTATTTCCTTAATCTTTCCCATCCCGAGTACCTGCCTTTGAGCTATAAACTGGATTGTATCCAGGGGTACTCTTCCTTTCCCCATATTCCCCACTTCTCTATCATTATTATTATTATTATTATTAATGACACAAACACCTCTCCTATTCAATTGTTTACTCGTCTTCGTGTGTTTGTTCAAGGAATGTGCGTCATGATCAGATAAGAATAGACGATTAAAATCATTACAAGGATTAAACTAATAATCATATTATATTTCATCTCTTTAATGTGAAGACAGTTGTCTTTCACTTATTACAGTAATCCTTAGATCCATTATTGTATTGTGTTTACAAAATAAAAGATATCGTGTCGACCCCGGGAAATACTCGAAGGATTCATCTTAGCTTTGAAATTAGGGATTGTCTCCTGATGTTTATCTACATATGTAAAACAACTCGTAAGATGAAAAGAAAACTATCATTGTTTATTTGAAGTTTATCATCGTTTTTTTTTTATCATTTGTGTGACTTGGTAAAATTTACATCAAATGGGAATGAATAGGTAATATTCAATGTTTACCATATTACGACTTGACTTGAGAGAGAGAGAGAGAGAGAGAGAGAGAGAGAGAGAGAGAGAGAGAGAGAGAGAGAGAGAATATAATGAATAAATATTTAATGAAGATAAGGAAACAGGTCATGAATATTAGACATAAGATGAAATTATTAAATTTATACCAGAATATATCAATTTCAGCATTATTAATAGATTCTTTGTGCAATTATGTTCTTCAATTTAAAAAAAAAAATTGTATGCAAAAGCCTAGAGCGTTTCATTGACTTACTATGAACCAATTGATGAAATAAAATCGAATTAATTGTATCATTTGTTAATTTGAAAGCTATTCTGGTTATCATAGTTGGTAAAGCGATATTTCGTAATTGCATGTAAATTAATGTAATGTATTTCCTACTATAATTTGCAATGAAATAAATATGTTCATCATGATCACTTGGAAACTATCCCTTGTAATCACAATTTCTCTCCTGAAATTAATGACTCAATAGCTGTGAATTATGTTCTCACAAAAGAACAAAACCAGGCAAAAGTAATATATAGATTTTAGTCTGTCTTTCTAAGTTCATCTTTGGATGTGTAACATGAAACCTGAGCTTTGACTGTAATGATTAAATGTCCGGTTGATGCAAAACAACAACTTAATATCTTTAGTTATTGAGGTTTGAAAGGTCATTTGTAAGTTATGTAAAGGGTAGTTAGTCGATTGTGTTGGTAGCAGTCATGGACACCTATTTTGATAATTATGAAGCATTACATAAATGAAATAATCTTGTCCTCTCTCTCTCTCTCTCTCTCTCTCTTTCCCTCTCTCTCTCTCTCTCTCTCTCTCTACTATGAATATTTCATATTTATGGTCAGAGAAAGCACGTTTCAACAACCGCTTCTCTAAACGGATGATCTCATTCACTTATGAATCAACCCCCGACCCCTTCAACCGCCCCCCCCCCCCCCCCCCGACCCTCTCCCTGCCCCTCTAGTCCCTTACCACATCTCCATTGATCCCATAAGTCTCTTATAACAACTTCATTGTCTTGGTCACCTCAAAACTTTTATTTTCCTTCTTCTTACCACCGACTTCCCGCCAATGCTCCCAACAATAAAAGAGCCTTTGTCTCTTGGCTGGAATGATAGGAAATTCTTTCCTTTCCAGTCACGTGGGTGGAGTTGCATTTCCTAAAGCTTGTTGGAGGTCTTGGACAAGATAACTTGATGTCCTGTAAAGATATAAAGAAAATCATCTAACTTATCATATCAGTTATTATTAGAAAGAATGTGAATTGGGGTTAATACTTTTTCGTGCTAAATTTGTGCTTCTTTTCATTTCTTCAAATCTTTATATTTTCAGGAAATGAATCGAGCCAATAAATCCTTAGAAAGGAAGTCAAGATATTACAGGTTTGATAAAGGAATTGTTATTCAATATATCATTAAGGATTGCAACCATTTTTATGTAAATCACAGATATAAAATACTTTATTAGGTCTTATTTCAACAGATTATTTTTTCACTGATAACGGCTTTGACAATATATATACGTAATGGGAGATATTACCTTATTGGAAAGGAGTGAAGTTATTCATTTTAAATTATAATAGTTTTGAGATTACATCTCTCTCTCTCTCTCTCTCTCTCTCTCTCTCTCTCTCTCCTCTCTCTCTCTCTCTTCATGTATATATATATATATATATATATATATATATATATATTATATATATATATATATATATATATAAATATATATATATATATATATATATATATATATATATATATATATATATACGTATATATATATATATATATATACATTCATATATATATATATATATATATATATATATATATATATATATATATATATATACATACATATATATATATATATATACACACACACACACACATATATATATATATATATATATATATATATATATATATATATATATATATATATATATATATATATATATATATATACTTATGTATATATATATATATATATATATATATATATATATATATATATATATATATATATATATATATATATAATATATAAACATATTCTGGAATAGAAAAGATTAACTATATACAAATACTTTTAGAGTTTATTACAGTTTAGCTGATGCTTTGACAAAAGTTATTCTGTAATGTAGTTAGAGCGGTTTGTAACCATGAAGATATTTGTTATAGAAAGAAAGATATTCTAATGATTTATCTTTGAGCAAAATATCTGCTCACTTTCAAGAGATAAGATCATATCAAGTAACGTTGAAGATGAAAATTACAAAGAAGGAAAGGAAGGATTTGGCATTGGTTTGATAATATTCATTGTGAACATTTTATTGATCTTTTGAGAAGCGATTTTATCGACACTTGCGATATTGCTTGGTCAATTGTTTTGTTGGTTTTGTTGTTGTTGTTGTTGTTGTTGGGTGTGGTGAAGCTGAGGGTCAACTATCCTTATATAACAGCTATAACTTTATGCTATGAACTTTTATTCGTAAATAAACTTTCTATCAAGTCAATGACCATTTGAGGTGTCTTTTTTTTTTCCTTATAAAAATCATATACTGTTGATATCTACAGCCTGATCCCAGCCTTTATTGGATCGGTTTTCTTTTTCAAACATATTTATCCTGTCTCATATTTTCTACCTTTCATTTCCTCTACCTGATATTCCTTCAAACTCATTTGGAGTCTCTCTCTCTCTCTCTCTCTCTCTCTCTCTCTCTCTCTCTCTCTGTATTTTCTACGTAAGGCAAGTGGGAGAGCTGTTATTTTTCTATTATTATTGTGGTAACTCTTAAAGCGACACTCGCCTCACATGTCTTCCAGTAATAAGTGTCCCTCAAAACTCAGCCTCTTCATCTCCAAAACAGGTAACACTATTAATAATTACCTTTTTGCTTAGCCTGATTTGGAAAGTTTCTCGGCAATTGTGAAACTAAAGA
>NC_090749.1:6280145-6292645 GCF_036898095.1 Palaemon carinicauda
TCCACAGATAAGCGCAAATGTAGATTTCAAATGGCAGCTATTTTGAATTCCAATATGGCGGACATCAATAGAGAATTCCAAGTGGCTCAATATCTGAAAATGTTCGCCATATGTCAATGCATATTTTTGCCAAAATGCACAATAGGTTAGCTATGCTGCCCCACTAAAACCATCACAATGTCCCTTAAGTATGAAATCAACAGTATTATCATCAGTTATGAGAGACAATTTTCATAATAAAAGCTTCAGGGGAACATCTGGCTACAAGGACACCATCGATTTTAATGCTATGAAAGAGCTTTGATAATTTTTCATTTATAAAGTTTTCCAATGAATAGGGCCTCGAACACGCGACGGTCAAACATTAAACAGCTCTCTCTCTCTCTCTCTCTCTCTCTCTCTCTCTCTCTCTCTCTCTCCAATTTAATGACACAATTAAATGCCGGGGGACGCTGAGCTAATAATGTACAGTCTTTGCAAAAGATGAATGCCTTTATAAGGAACTTGCCTCGCTTGCGTCACTGATCGTGAATATACAGACAAGCACCTTAATAAGCTTAAGTATTAAATCACTGAATATTGGTATCAATATGCAGTACATTGAGTGAGTTACTGATATTGTGTATATCTTATAAAGACATAATGTATTTATTCCTACAGTGGAAGAATTTTCCCCCGTTTTTTCGGGTTTAAACTCATTAAGAGACGCAGCCAAACTCAAAATCTTCTCTCTTTGGTAAAATAAAGTAAAAAAAAAAATTCATATTTTTACTGTGAATTTTAGATATGCGTTTTACTAGTTTAGGAGTCTAGTCTTTTTGGAATATTATAATAGGTTTTATCCTGAATGGAGTCAATTACTCGACGTAACTACGATACCGAAGTGGTTCTCTGGGGTTAAGTAAGGTGTTTTGATGCCACGGGTGAGAGATGAGTAACTCGCCTGTTTTATGAAAGCTCACCAGGCATTCTACCATTTCTCTTCTCCTTATGCGGGAAGAGTAACTTTCAAGATGCGCAAAATAAGACTGACTTCATTATCCCAAGGATTTATTAAATGATCTTACTTGTAGCATTCTTCTTTTTGGGAGAACATTCTCAGTAATGTTACTCTCTTCTTCTGCAACTCATTACCGAATTATAATGCTTCATTCATGCTTCCGTCATCAAGATCAGACATGAACATAATTCGTTTAAATTGACCAAGCATTCTGTATGATAAAAAGTCTCTAGGAATAAGAAAATATATAGTATTAATAGCTATTTTTCTTGAATCAAATCAGTTAGTTTGTACTAACTCGACGCCCTTTTCGCCTCTAGGTACAATTAATATTAATCTATTTTATAAATCAGATTCCTCAAAGTCAGCATGTAAATTCAATCATATTCGAATTCTGTGAACTAATAATGAAGGTGAGGTTGGACAAGTGACAATAATGAGATTAGACATCCAGAGAAAAACAGTGGGAATTTGTGGAACCAGAAATGACGGTGTCCTTTTTCATGTGTGTTTGTTGGTCTCTGTTAATTATTCTCACATTTTCTCTACGTTTAGGTTTTGACACTTGGTGGAATGGAGGTGTTATGGGGATCCTTTAGTCAAAAGTATTGGATGAGAAGAGAGAGAGAGAGAGAGAGAGAGAGAGAGAGAGAGAGAGAGAGAGTTTATTCATGACACATGAATAGAACAGTTTTCGTATCATCTATTTTTGTGTATTCACCCATGTGTTGAATTTCCAATCACCAATATTTACATAATAATAGGATTAGGAAAAATAATTTTCTAGAAAGTTACCTTTATTTTTTTTTTTTTTTTACTTTTTTTTTATGCAATTCTAACATCGAGAATTATTAGACTTACAGAAAGACTAAAATGATATTCCATGAATACATTTCTTGATCTTCTTGTTCATTTCATCTTGTTAACTCTTGTTCTTTTGACTCTTCTTAAGAATATAAATCTAGAATCATAAATGCATCAATATTTCCCTCTTAGAGCAAAGGTTCATCATCGAAGTTAATGAAATGGAAACTTTGGATTATCACTGATCATTTAATAGTCTAAAAAATTAGAGGTTATTTGTGATGATCAGATAAGATCTGGATTTTCCATTTCTGTTATTCTCCATCAAAGAATCACTACAAGCTTTGATCGAAAGCACAATCAGTTAGGAAGGCTACTGCAAAAACAAAGAGAAATTAATTGGTTCCAGATTATATACATATATATATATATATATATATATACATATATATATATATATATATATATACATATATATATATATATATATATATTTCTGTGTGTGTGTGCGTGAGTGTGTATATATAATCATAAGAAATTATGTCCTAGCTAAGCTATATCATAGTAATTCTATCAATGAAATGCAAATTATGATAAGACATACTTTGATTAAGGTAAGCTTGTTGTTGGTTGCCTGGATTGGACGAATTTTGTCACTTCATTCCTTTCGTCATTTCCTTCTCGGCCTTTTCTTCCTTCTTTCTTTCACTCCTCTTTCTTATTGATGCTGGCAAGTGCAACACCATTTGCATAATATGATCTGCAGCACAGTTGATAATTGCCTAACTGACGACTGAAAACAAATGGAGGATTGACACTCCATGTCGACCTTGGGAAATACACGAAGGATTTATGTTAGCTTTGAAATTAGGCATTGTGTGATCTCTATTGAGATATGTAAAACAGCTCGTAAGATAAGAAAACGTCGTTGATTTTGTAGTTTATCATTATTTTCAGGATTAATTTTTGTTCTAATCCGTGCGACTTTCTTTGATTTAAAGTGAATAAAGATGTATACGTGATATTCAGTTTTCCATATTATGACTGAACTCAAAGATTGAGAGAGAGAGAGAGAGAGAGAGAGAGAGAGAGAGAGAGAGAGAGAGACCCTTATCACTATTTTACTGCATAACCAAATCGGATGAATCATCAGCTGATTTCAGTTCTTTTTATCCTAAACTATAAGGAAGCTTTTGAGTTCCTTATGCATAGCATTTACAGCCACACTAGTTACTCTCTCTCTCTCTCTCTCTCTCTCTCTCTCTCTCTCTCTCTCTCTGCACGGGCTAATCATAGCCATCTGCTTCTCCCACCTCAGGTGACGACCTTGTAATATATTCCTTTTTGGGACTGCAACAGACGTCGAGATTTCCAGGTGGTTTCAATACAACTATCAACTGCTCAGGGAAGTCAGGATGATAGAGGAATTTGTTTCATAAAATGAACAGGAAAATAACTTTCATTCTATTTATTTTGTTTTACATATTTATATATTTAATTATTTCTGTCTCTTTAGTATTTCAAGATGCTTCAGTTGTATGCAAAATATGTCTATGAAAATTACTACTTTCATGAAGTCTTAGGAGAGCCGTTTTAATAACATGAGACATAAATGGTAACATTTTTTCACAGAGCAGTTATGGTATATACAAGTTCCATTGAAATTATGGAAGAAAAACTTATCTATTGTATAAAGTAGATAAAGAAAAGAACAAATGAAAGAAGAAGAAGTAATCTACCATCTAGTGGAGGTCCAGGAGCCAACAAAATTCAAAATGGAATTATTCTACTTTCTTTGTAACCCAACTGTAATCAATAACAAGGCTTTCGCTCCCTTGCCCGGTCCAACCAACAAATGAGATATCGATGAACAGACAAAAGGGTGATCTTTAGAGTAAAAGATTATATGTTACAAAAGAAAAGGGGAGATGAGAAATCAGAATTGTATCTTCACCATATTATTAAAGGTATCAGGAGGGGAAAGAATTTTTATATGACTTCTGAAGAAGGTTTGTTTGGAGGAACTGAGTTACATTAATGACACAAACACCTTTCCAAATCAATTGTCTAATCGTCTTCGTGTGTTTGTTCAAATGATATATATCTGGATGTGTGTCATGATCAGAAAAGATTAGACGATTAAAATCATTACAAGGATTAAACTAATAATCATACTAAATTTCTTCTCTATAAAATGAAGACAGTTGTGTTTCACTTATTGCAGTTAGCCTTACATACAATTATTGTATTGTAATGACTAAATGAAAGATTTCATTTTGACCCTGGGGAATACACGAAGGATTTATGTTAGCTTTGAAGTTAGGTCTCGTCTTTTATTGTTTATTTACATATGTAAAAAGCTCGTAAGATAAAAAGAAAACTGTTATTGTTTGTTTCTAGTTTGTAATCTTTTTCAGTATTAACCTGTTTTTTATTATCATTATTTGTTTGACTAGATATAAATAACATCAAATCGGAGTGAACAGGTAATATTCAATCTTTTCCATATTATGACTTGACTCGAAGATTTGAGAGAGAGAGAGAGAGAGAGAGAGAGAGAGAGAGAGAGGCAAAGCTAAAATCGAACTTGATGAAATGCGAAAAGGGAAAATGCATAGGTTGAACAAAAACTGTCAGAGAGAGAAGGAGGAAGGAAGAGAATAGACAATTGTTGCATCTCACTAGATTCGAATAGATATTGTTTAGGAAAAAGGATTCAAAAGGGTGTTGCATTAAAGCTTCGAGTGTTATATATATATATATATATATATGTGTGTGTGTGTGTGTGTGTGTGTGTGTTATATGTATATATTTGGAATTGGGAACACAGACGAAAGAAGAGATTTCCTAATTGTAACATTTGATGGAGGATAATGAAAAAGCTCCAAATGAAAGTGAGTCACCTGTTTTTACTTCAGTCAAAAAATCCTTCTACAAATTTCGTTTCTCTTTATTATGAATCATACGGAATTATGACTCACTTGTTCCTCCTTCGGCCAAAAACAGGAATCTCAACTGTTAGAAAATCGTCCGGGGTTTACTTGTGATCGACATCATCAATCCACAACAAAGACAGGATTAAAAGTGGCCATTATAAGTAGCCTATAGTGAACAGAAATGGTAAAAAGCAGCAAATATAGGTCGTAATGTGATGTATGTGTACAACTCACCAGCCTCTCTCTCTCTCTCTCTCTCTCTCTCTCTCTCTCTCTCCATGTACGGACTAATCCTACCCCTCTGCTTCACCCATCTCAGATGACGCTCTTTTAATATCTTCCCAGATGGTTCCAATACAACCATCAACTGCTCAGGGATGTCAGGAGGACATAGGGAATTTTTTCATGAAACGAACAGGAAGAGAACTTTCATTCTATTTATTTTGTTTTACATTTTTAGATATTTAATCATTTCAGTCTCTTTAGTATTTCAAGATGCTTCAGTCGTATGCATAATATGTCTATGAAAATTACTACTTGCATGAAATCTTAGAAGAGCTGTTTTAATAACATGAGATATAAATGGTGACATTTTTTCACGAAACAGTTATGGTCTTGAAATTTTGGAAGAAAACTTATCTATTGTATAAAGTAGACAAAGAAAAGAATAAAAGGAGGAAGAAGAAACAATCTAACATATAGTGGAGATCAGGGAGCCACCAGAACTCAAAATGGAATTATTCTGGTTTCTTTGTACCCGAATTGTAATTACAATGCTTTCGCTCTCTTCCCCAGTCCAAGAGATAAATGACATATCGATGAATTGACAAAAGGGTGATGTTTAGATTAAAAGATTATATGTTACAAAAGAGAAGGGGAGATGAGAAATTAGAATTGAATCTTCACTACATTTTAATAGGTATCGAGAGGGGAAAGATTTTGGATATGACTTCTGAAGAAGGTTTGCATAGAGGAAGTGAGTTATATTAATGACACATAACACCTTTCCAGTCTAATTGTCTACTCGTCTTCGTGTGTTTGTTCAAATGATGTATTGATGATGTGCGTCATGATCTGAAAAGATTAGACGATTAAAATCATTACAAGGATTAAACTAATAATCATATTAAATTTCTTCTCGTTGAAGAGATGACAGTTATGTTACAATTAGTACAGTTATCGTTAGATGAAATTATATTGTATTTACTAAATGAAAGATTTCATGTCGACCCTGGGAAGTACACGAAGGACTTATGTTAACTTTGAAATTAGGTCCCGTCCTTTGATGTTTACATATATAAAACAACTCGTAAGATAAAAAGAAAACTATCATTGTTTATTTGCAGTTTATCATTCTTTTCAGTATTAATCTGGTTTTTTATTATAGTTTGTGTTACTTGATATAATATATATCAAATGGGAATGAACTGGTAATATTCAATGTTTTCAATATTACGACTCAACTTAGAGATTTAGAGAGAGAGAGAGAGAGAGAGAGAGAGAGAGAGAGAGAGATTGTGCCTATATAGTTAAAATTATAGTATGAAAAGGACACGAAAGGCAATGGGACGTGGCCTTAAACATGCAAAAGTCAGCAGTTTAATCTTTACCTGGATGTCAGTCGTCTACAGCTGTGGGTTGATAGTGGAGTTTCACACATGAAGCGGAGAAGGAAAACCAGCTGGACAGGAATAGCGAGTCCTCCATCAAAAGTTTCTCATTAAATTAATTAACTTTATCAAGATGTCATTTAAACATGAAATACTTCCCGGAGTATGCTACACTGTTTAAAGTTTGCATTAAAAAAAACGGCAAATGTCTGGCAACATTTATTCCGTGATTTTTATCGTTTTAAAAACGGATATATTGACGTAAAGGAGTGACATTACGCTAGCCAACTCGTAAAATAGAATAACAAAGTATTGTAAAATTACGGTCGCCTGAATTTTACTGAAATATAGTGGAGATCGGTATATATTTACCGAGAATTTCTGATTAAAATTGTGTTTTTTTTTCTAATAGTGTAACCAGAAAGGTGGACTAGGCTGAAACCTTGGGACCCACCAAGAGCAGGGGCCTACTGTATGTAACCTTTTTATTTTTTCAGTGCTTGATGTGAAAACTATTTGTGGGATGTCGAGGGATCCGAAGATGCTCGAAGCCCTAGGGTCCTGTCATAGGTTAATAGAGCACCAAGGCTATATAGTGTGTATGAAGGGGGGGAGGGGGTGGTGGCGCTAATATCAATATTTGTGACCTGGGGAAGGGGAGGCGGTGTCTGCTTTATGGGAAATACAAATTCCATTTAAAATTTTCAAGAATATTTAAGGAAATATATGGAACATTCAGAGAATTTTTTTCTAATGTAGAGGGAAGGAGGACACTGGAGATGTGTTAATGCAACATGAAAGTAATTGCTAAAACAAACCTAAAATTTCTTCATGAATGTCCTTATTGCTTCCCATTGAATGTTTATCGAATCCCTAAATATCCATCGATGTTAATCATAGGTTGACGTCAGATGTCACTGAGATGTTCCCTCCCCTCAAAAGAAGACATCGGTGAGTGACATCTCCAGGTTATAAACTATTCGGAACCATTCGATTCATTATTTCACTTCGAGAAAAGTTAATCTCAATGTATCATTTCACAGTTTAGTTAATCTCTCTCTCTCTCTCTCTCTCTCTCTCTCTCTCTCTCTCTCTCATTGGCATTAGTCCTTTAGTGTATGGGATGATGCAGACAAATTCAAAAGACAAATATTTTCTGACCTTTGAAAGACGATAGAATTTATATAGCGTTAAAAGGCGACTCCTGTCATTGCTATTTGTTAGAATTAAGCGAATAATAAAAGGATCAGCTGCAATCGGATACCTGTTGGTGGCATTTGGAACCTTTGTGATAATTTTATATGCGAACATCATATATTATGTAATGGGAATATCATTAAATACCGATCTCTCTCTCTCTCTCTCTCTCTCTCTCTCTCTCTCTCTCTCTCTCTAATGGGTAAGATATGGTTCTGACAAAAGATTTTTAAAAATAATATCCAGTAGTGTAAGGTATATGCCAGGGAAAAGTGACTGGAGTCAAAGAGATCTTTCAAGATGGTTTTTATAATTAGATTGATATTAAGATCTATCAGAATTCAAAGGAAATCGGTGTTATGGGAATAGAGGCATTGTCCAGTTACTCTAGAGATAATCCTATCACAGCAATAGGCCTAATTTTGATGATCTTCCTAATAGCATAACAAAGGCTTAGTTAAGGAAGGAACCGATGTTGTCTCCAACACCATTTAACCAAACCTGACAACGTCTAAATTACTACCATCCATTGCTACTCTCCTTGAATCCATTTGTATCAGCATTGCTTTCTTCCAGCCACTTAATCTTCACAACCTATCGGAAAGTAATATTCCTTCCAAGATGAACCTTTGAGGATATCAATGGCTCAACAACTCACCCACTTGACAATTTCCTCCTTCGATTGGACATTTGAGAAGCTGTGTTATCTAACGGAAGGAAAAGCGATAAGGCAGTAGAACGTTTTCCTCAAGATCTGCTGCATCTCTTGAACAGTATTGGTTTCGTAGAACATTTACTAAGTTGAAATCAAATGTTGTTTGCTGTGATGTGGTTCCATAATAGATTGGAGGATTTTGGAAGCAAAGCTCTTTTTTCCAACGTTTCTTTTCAAAATATATTTTAAGGAATTTATTAGGCTTCAATCTTGGAGTAAGAGTCTTGGACATAAATTGTTCACAAAAGCAAACTACCATAGGATTCTCCTTTTCAGTAATATTTCTAAAGGTTGTGCACAGTGAGGGAAATTAAAATGATTTCCATCAATATCTGATAGAATTTTTGGATTCCTCTCCCCAGCCAAACAATGCGATCCTCAAATGCTCCATGAAGTGATCGGTTAATTGGTAGGTTTAAATGTTACTCATGAATGGCAGAGGCAAGGGACAATGGCAATGCAATAGCAGGACAATACCATAGAAATTGATCTTATATACATATTATCAACGCCTATGACCAGGGGGCGGGCCAGGTAAGGGCTGCTGATTACTCTGCAGGCAGACCTATAGGGTTCTCCAAACCTCCCTGGCAGGAATGTTTCCAGTAAGTAACCACCACCCTAAATTGTCCTCGTAACAGAAAATTAATGTATATGGCTTTTCTGTTTTCATTGCTGTCAGAACCTAAGGGCTAGAGAAATGCTACTTTCAGTAAAACTTAAGTAGAAGTGCCACGTAAGGTTTTGAGAGCTGTGTTCACACTCGTCTTTATATTACCAAAGGACTACAACACTCTGTGAAGGGTACAAGACAACACTGCACCAAATGAAGTTACAAAATCATGTTTTATTTCAAATATTAGAGGAGGGGATGTTTCAAGTTCTTGAATCTGCTGGAAACTGATTTTCCAAAATCTGAAAAGGGGGCTGGGTAGGTAGGCTACATATTTTTTTCTTTAATGATCTCTATATTTATTTCATGACATTTAAGTGTAAATCTCAGATTGACATGTTTTGTCTTTTTCAACCGATAAAATTAAATTGTCCAAATATAGATGAGATTAGGATTATTTGCTGTGACAGTCCAATCATGCACTAAATTACTCTTTATTAGTATCTGTCAATTTGACATCAGCATAATCAATTGTTTTTGGTATTTTAGACAAGTTTTTTTCAAATGTTCATCGATATACATAACTTATGTTTACAAATTGAGCAATTGACATTTAGAGGTATTTTCCTAAGATAGACGACGTTGTTCTTCCGTTCGTTTCAATTTTTTTTTCATGAATGGAAATATTGAATTTCTTCTTTATTTTGGTGTTGTTAATTGTGGCCTATTTGCCATCATTATGAAGGATTATCTAAGGCTTTCCGTAATGGAAAGTGTTCTGGACTGTTTTCCTTTTAGTATTAACAAAATATATTTGGATCTTATTACTTCTCAGAGTTAAAGAAATGAAATAGTCTCATTACCATATTGGCATGACTGGAAACGACACGAATGATTTCCTCTCAAACCACCAGAAGTATTTAGTTTATTTGGGTTGAATCATGCACACACTACTGTAGGCGCCAAAGATGTTTACCTGATATTGAAATAAATTAATAAACAAATGAGTCAGAGTCGGATGAATTGTTCTGCAAAAGAATCGCCTCTCGATGTGTCTTATCAACCTTCAAAACTCTGCACAGAAGAAAAGTTCTGAATCTCTTCATTACCTGAAGTAATTATGAAAGTTTAAAGATGGGAGAAAAACTTTTGAAAGTTGTTAAGAGTTGAACTATATATTTTGATGATTTTAGGGGCAAAATGTTTCACATTGCATCAAGAATATTTTCATGAGTCCTTATATATATATATATATATATATATCAAAGACTCCTTTAAGGAAGGACTGGAACGTCCTCTGCTCGGGGTTTTTAACTTGAGTCTGAAAGATTAACTTGAGTTTGGACTAAAATGACTTCTAGAAGGGCTAGAAACACGTTCTGTGGATCAAAATGGGGGTTTTTGAGGATGGTAAGTTCAATAGTAACATTTTCAACACCACCTGGGGTCATCTTCAAGGTCTAAAGGTCATTTATCTAGGTCAAATTTGTGAATTTTGGTAATTTTTGCTCGTTTTTTGTGTGTAACTCATAAATGGTGAGAGATAGCTGATTATAATATGAGGCAAGTCTGCAGAGCTGTCCAAATTTAATATATATTGTCATATATCGTCCTTCAAGAAAGGACTGGAACGTCCCCTGATCGGGGTTTTTAACTTGAGTCTGAAGGATTAACTTGAGTCCTGGACTAAAATGACTTCTAAGAAGGGCTAGAAACACGTTCTCTGAGTCAAAATGGGGGTTTTTGAGGACGGTGAGTTCAATAGTGACATTTTCAAAACCACCTGGGGTCATCTTCATCATCTTCAAGGTCAAAAAGTCATATTTCAAGGTCAAAATAGTGAATTTTGGTCATTTTAACTCATTTTTGTGTGTAACTCATAGATGGTGAGGGATGGCTGATTATAATAAGAGGCAAGTCTGTAGTTCTGTCCAAATTTAATATATATTATCAAATATTATATTACTCAAACATTCCAAATAAGCCCTAAAACAATGAAACACTAAAATAAGAAATAAAGAACGGTATTTCTCATCACAACAAAACTCAAAGACATTAACATTTGATTAGATGAACATCGCTAGATGGAGAGCTTTTCTTGCCTCCTGAGGCATCTCACAGCCTTTTCTTTGTCACTTACATTGAGAACCTGAGCTTTCAATAGAATGTTGGCTAAAGTCGTACATGCTGCATTATTAGTAGCTAAAGGTGCATCTACAAAAGATAACAATTCAGCAAAATGAAAGCAGCAATGCATTTTAGTCATGGCATGCAAATTATAGGCATTATGTACAAAAAACACAGTTGAAATAGTTGGCACACTCAGTCCACCTCTATTCAAATGATCTACGAACTCAGATGACACCTCGTTACCATCTTCATCATCCATGATATCCTCCATACTAGTGCCATTACAATATTTATGAACAAGGTATCCAGCCAAATATACAACTTCATGCTTAAGGTTATCAGCAGACCTCAAGAGCTCCCGAGTGACTTGAGGAGTGATCTCGTCAATGAGTTCACTTCGCTCATCTGGATTTATGGAAGAAGTACAATTCTTGTCGCAATCAAGCACACGAGAACTATATTCTGGCATAATGTCATGTTTAGAAGTATCTGCAAATTTGTAACTTTTGCTGCAGCCATAATGTCAACTACATCAATGTAGAAGTTTCCACCACTTCTTTGCCTGGCTTGACCGAAAAACTTTTCCAAGGCTTCATCCGTGAATATAGCAGGAAGAACGTAGTCAAAGTCTTTCTCTACCATAAGCAATTTGGCAGCAGCCACATTATTACGTGTAGACACAATGAATGCTTCAGCAGTTTGCTTAGTTAACTTCAGCTTACGACCACTACCTCCTTGCCATGAGCAGGTCGATATAATTTGGCAGGCGTCCTCCAACTTAGTGAAAGATGTACAGTCTGCTGTCCAAGGCTGTCTGGATTCGTCACGTAGATGTCTAGCTAAGAAACGGTCTTTCACATTCATCATCTTGAACCACTCACTCATTGTCTGGGTGAGAATGATGGTTCCTTCGCTGATGCCCAATGAATCCTTGAAGGTCTTTAAGGCAGCGACAGTCTTGTCATTGAACACCTGACATACTAAGGGTACGCTCTGGCGTTGAAGGGGTTTGGGGAAAACAGCGGTGTGCGTCAGCTTGGTTAAGCGAATAGGAGTAGCTCGGTCGATCTCATAAAGCTTCCGAATATCACTCCAGTAAGCTTTGTACTCATTGCCATGTAAAAGAAATGAGAGTGTCTGTCCATCAACAACAATCCAGTTGTTACGAACATTTTTGAAGATGTGCACGTAGTCGTACACTAAGAGCATAGATTGCTCTTGAATGGATAGCACTTGACAACTTCCAGGTCCTCCAAGTTTCGAATAAACACTGCGATTGGTATTGCAATTGTCACATATCAAAGAAATCACAGTACCACCAGCACCAACTACAGCTGAGGCAGCTTCAGTAAGAAGTTCACTCAGCTTATCGGCAGCTAGCTTTTTGCAGGGTAAAACGCGTAGAATATAGCGTGGACCACCAAAATGGCAGGCAACTTCAACAACCATAGCATGTGAAGCAAGCATTCCATGGTCACTACCCGCTGCAATGTTT
>NC_090749.1:6297645-6306212 GCF_036898095.1 Palaemon carinicauda
AGACAACATCCAACTAACTTACCCATTAAACTTTGAGTCAGAGACTCACTGGCACGCTAGGGACCAAAGAGTAATTGAAAGACAAAGTTCTTTTGCTGTAGTGTTTCATATTAATGTGAGTCAAGTAACACTGTAAGTACATGAAAATGCTTCCAAAACTTGTGATATTACTTCAGTACCTTGCTAAGCAGTTGGAGTCTCCAGAGAATACGACGTCCTTCAGCACGCGAGGAAGGGAGTTTGGGAGGAAAAAGGCAAATAGGACTTCTAATGTGGAGCCAGATTTGAATTGCAGAGACAATGTAAGAATGACGTCATACTAAGCAGTACTTAGCAAACTTGGAGAAATAGAAGTTAACGATGGTGCTGAATAATGAGAAGTCCTTCAATGTCAATTTCTATCCTATTTTGTTCCCTCTTGAACATATTATCTTTTGAGTATTAATTGAATATAAACTAAAAGTGCTCATATATAAAATAACATTACATAATTGGACGTCATATCTATGATGGAAGAATATTTTCAATACCAAAAAGGACAATGATAATTACAGGTAGGTGAAGAGAATAAAAAGACGAAAGGGAAGAGAGAAAACTGATCCTCTTCCCAAGATGGATTCCTCGAAAGGTTGAGTTTTTACCCCCTCGGTGGAAGAGGATTTCCTCGATGCATGAATGACCTACGATCGATCCCCAATTCTGGAGAGACGAGGGAATGTATGTTGGCGGAGGGGGGTTTCCTGATAATTCCAGAATGGTCGTCTGTTTTAAGCAGGGAATGGGTATGTACATGGTTGTTGGTAGCCTGTAGTGCATTATGTATATATATATATATATATATATATTATATATATATATATATATAATATATATATATATATATATGCATATATAATATATATATATATATATATATAGAGAGAGAGAGAGAGAGAGAGAGAGAGAGAGAGAGAGGAATGGATAAATGTTATGGTGAAGTAATCAAATTAGAAAGACTTGGAAGGGATAGTCTCCGTCAATATCATGAAACCATTCACAAGACTGACACACAAACAAACAAACAAACAAACAAACAGACAGACAAAGAGACAAACAAACATCCACACCTCCATTGCCATATCCAATGTCACTGATCCCGAACTCCTGATAATGACTTGATCACCAGACCAATGAAGATGAAGAAACTGACCATAAGTATTAGATATAAAATCAACATTTACATCATAAAATGATGATTTTAGCGTCATCAATAGATTCTTTGTTCAATTATGTTCCTCAATGTTCTTAATTATATTTGCTATACACCAATCGGTGACATAAAATCTAAATAATTTTACAATTTGTTAATGTAAAACATATTCTGATTATCACAGTTTGCAAAGGGAGATCTTGTAATTGGTCAACGTGTGCAAATTAATGCAATTTACTTCCTCTTATAATTCTTTGATGCGATAAATATGTTCGTCAGGATCTGTGGAAAAATATAATTTTGAATTCACAGTTTCTGTCCCGAAATGAATGAACAAATGAACGATAGTTTATTCATCAATGAATTATGAAAAACTAATTGCAAAACGAGATTTGTAATTCGGATACATAAAATGTTTTCATTACTCTAAAAAATGAAACAAATGACTGATCATTTAATTTGTATTTCACTTTAAGTGTCACTCCAGAAGATATGAGAAAGAGAGAGAGAGAGAGAGAGAGAGAGAGAGATAGAGAGAGAGAGAGAGAGAGAGAGAGAGAGAGAGAGAGAGAGAGGAAGGTGGTGGTTTGTTAAGTGTAAAAGTGAGTCATAAAAGCAGTCAAATGGTTGAATTACTTTGAATTCAAAATCCAAAATTACGTTTTCCTTGGCCTTTGATGAAGCCTTATTTCAAGTGGACATTCATGATAACTGGAAAAGGTGATTTATTCACTCGTAGTTATTATCCACGTAAATATGAACCGGTTAAATTCATTGGAAATGTGACATAAAGAGAAGAAATGAGCACACAAACATATTAACACACACATATTAGTGCCCTCTCTCTCTCTCTCTCTCTCTCTCTCTCTCTCTCTCTCTGTTACCTGCGTTGACCCCCAAAGAAACGGGTCTTTGCCTCCATCGACATATTCTATCATTCGCAGCACTGTAGTGATTTCAACGTCTGTTGTTACCTTTAACTCTCAATTCACTCTCGAATGTTCGGCCCAATATTGCAGTTATGCCCACAAGCAGGATTGTGAGAGGGAGCCAGGATTTATTTTTTTCGCCTGTGTCAGTACTCAAAGTCTCTTCGTTCCTTCGGTTGGTTGAGGAAACGCAAAACCGTTTAATCTCATAGTAAACTGAACGAAAAGGTTGGAAGGCAAAGAAGTTAAGCAATTTTTTTCCCTTCAATTGAATAAACGATAAACTTCAGCCCATCAAATCTGGGTTATGATTTATCCTCCTTAATTGTAAAACTTCAACCAATGAAGAATATCGTCTAATTTCAAAGACGTTAATATATACATTAAATGACTGAAAATTATAACTAAAAAAAAGTTCCACCACATAATTCCTTCTTAAGGAAACTAAAGAATACCTGTCAATGCTGGAAATTAAGCGACGTTGGGACAAGGTCAGTCAGTACTCAGATGACCTTTGCAGTTTGTCGTTTGCTAAATGTCATGATTTTCCTATTACTATTAGCGTCTGTTGTAATTCTAGTAATAACTTCTATAATACTACCCTACTAGTAATGATAATATGGATAATAAAAATGATAAAATAAAGTAAGTAAACTTGCAAGAGATAGAATTTTATAGTGCTAATTATTACAAGCAAAAGATTTTATCAAATGAGGCTAATTTAAAAGACCTGATTTATTACAGATGGAACACAGGCTAAGAAAACTTCCCCAATGTCAGTTGTTTTACAAAAATATTTACATAAAGAAAACATCAACAGTACGTTGAGGCCTCTACAAGTATTACATCAACTCTAATGAAAATGCGTTCACGACTATTAAAAGTCTTTCCAATAAATCTTGCGGAAGACTTCAAAGAAAACTCTAGATTTAGTGGATGTCTAGTTTCCTTCCAGAAAAGGCTCTCTTGGGTTTCATAGCCAAAAATAGAAAATCCATCGAGCAAAGAAAGCAGAGAAGTGAAAGCACATTTTGTCAGGACCCAGAGGGAGACTTTCCCTCGTTTTCCCTTCTGCTTTCATCTCAATATTGACGCCAATCATTCTCAAGATCCTTCAACGCCAACTGCATCTTTCAGAGCAAACACCTCTGAACAAAAGACTATTTTAGTTTTCTTGTCTGATGTGTTTTTTAGGACGATGACTCCTGCTCTGTTTCGTTCATGTTTCAGTGCAGCACTTCTGATATATAAGTCTCTTGCTCTTTTCTTATGATATGTTATCCTCTTTTATTTCTACCATCATAAGGAAGCATTGTAATCTTAATAACGTTTAGCATTCTTCAAAGAGTAAACACAATAAAAAATTTCATGTAAAACAGATCTTAAATATAATAAATTCTACTAACTCATTTTTTTTAATTTCTGCTTCGACCATTCAATCTGTGCAGCTGTTCTTATTTTTTTTTTTTTTTTTTTGGCAGTGACCACCTGTATTTGACGGGTCAGTGAGTAAACCTTACTTTAATCACTACTAAAGAGAGAGAGAGAGAGAGAGAGAGAGAGAGAGAGAGAGAGAGAGAGAGAAATCCAAATTACCTTTTGAAAACTTCATGACTACCAACCCACAGATATCTGTTACTGAATCAGGACACAGCGAGGGTTTTCTATAATGGAAATAAGACAGATTAAAACTTTGTAAATTAAGTAGTGTTTCTTTATTGTCGGTAGCAGGTTTCAGTTTACTAGGATTTGTTGAATGGTAAAGTTGAATTAATAATGACAGAGAGATGTTGGCATTGATGGCCGGACCAGCTACTGGACTTTTGAAAGTGACACGCCGGCGTGCACAAGGGACATGAAGTCCTTGTGAATGATGAAGGACGTGCCCTTAAGAAGTGCCGGAAATGACAGAGAGCCAAATACACCACCAGCTTCAGGTCACGGTCGAAAATAGAGTACCTGGATTTGATCTCGGATTTATTTTTTTTTTAACAGAAGAAGGCTAATGATTCGAGTGATCCCTGATCATAGTTCCCCTGTCCAAGAATTCCTGCAATGCTTTGACAGACAGACAGTCGAGGGCGTGGGGAGTTTATACAGTATCTGCTGGTACAATTGACTTCATTCATTCTGGTACACTACATAGGAGGTGAAGGAGATATCAGTGTCCCGGAATTAATGAAGCCAACTGTACCTTCTCGGGGAAGAGCTAAACATATGCAAATATATTCAAGGTAAATAGAACACATCTCACGTGCTTCTAACATAAATGTAAACATGTACACTAGACAGTTTTTTGGTGCCCCGTGTATATGCACACAACTTGTATTATTTATTTGCTATCAATCTATTTGTCTGTAATTAAACATATCTTTGAAAATGTACGTTTTATTTTGTATATTCAGAAAAACTTACTGTCTCGAATAATTGTTGTGACCCATAGAAATAGCCATTTCAAAGCTTGCCTTCATTTACTCGTTTTGTGAGAGATTATATTAAACAGTCCATAAATTAGAGTTTTATACTTGATCTTGTACTAGGATATAGCTAACATTCTCCTACAACTATCTTTAATTCAGTTGCCTTATCTTGAAGCTTCAAGTAAAGATGATATATTTTTCAAAACACCTCATCAAAAAAGACGTTATTTTTGCTATATCGGGAGAAGTAAACTTTATTTGCAAAAACTCTTAGCAAGTTCACCAACTAAGCGTCGGAAAGCAATTTCTTTATACTGTATACAGAAGTAGGAGGAGGAGCAGCTCATCTTTACTCTGTCTACATTTTTTCATGATGCCTCAAACTTTCAAAACTGACTGGAATTCATAATGAGACCGGAAACTTTCGTTGGAAAACTTTGAATTTCTCAAGACCTTTTAGGTAAACTTCCTTTCAAAAGCGTTGCCTGTTTCTGCTTTAGACTTCCATAAAGATTACAACCTCCCTCTTGTAGTACCATCTATTCTCCTCTTAACCCGACGAGTTCATAATTTAGATTTCCCCTATAAAGATATTGAGTTTAACAGTGTCCAGTAACATATAAAAACTGCTCTCTCTCTCTCTCTCTCTCTCTCTCTCTCTCTCTCTCTCTCTAACTTTAGGAAAAGACAGCAAATAATAATTCAAATTCAAAACTTGGTAATATTGAAGAATATGAATTTTCTTACGACGTGACGATTCCATCAGTCTTTAAACTGTGGATTTTAGAGAAATGACGGATAAATATTTAGTTAAATATGGGCACACACACGAGCCCCCTGTCACCAGTGTATGACTACTGCCTCTCCCCCCTACCCCAAGGGACGAGAAAAGCTCAATGTGGCCGTAAAGAAATATATATATATATATACATATATATATATATATATATATATATACATATATATATGTATATGTATATAAATACAGTATATAGACACCTGTTCTTTATTATATAGGGAAGATTGTACAATTATTTGTTAAGTTTTCTATTCCAGATCATCTGAAAATAGACATTAAGCCTCTTGGCGAGTTTACTTTGTAAACTTAGCTTGTTTATCTTTTCTTTTCGTTCGTCCTTTCCATTAATCTCATCCCTCTCCAAACATGAGGCGAGTATGCAACTTACCCAGCTTTCTTTCTTTTGGTCTTTGGGAAAGTCTTCAGGGAATCGAATCAACAAAATTTTCCTTAAGTCAAATCGAATTTAATTTTGAAAAAGTTTTCTGACAAATGGATTTCCAAGAATGATAATCATATATGCATTACAGGTGTAGTCCTATTAGGATTTTAGAATGATATTAGAATATGCAATGCTATGTGATTCTTTATATAGTTTGGCAATTCAACAAGAGATCTTAAGTGACATTATGAAACAGCATCACCTTATTATACGTCATTCTATTCTCAACAGGCCATATTCAAGTTTACCTTATTTTAAAAGACAGTCAATTGCAATGCTTCGTTTTATTAAGCTTTGTAATAATATTCGTAATTATGGCATTATTATAATACACAGATTTATGTTTTAGGAGACATTTAAATAATTTTTCAATTATAATTCTATTAAAGTGACCAATATAAAGGAATCTTCATCTCATTAAAACCAATAATGGAGGATGTATCAATTACTTGCGAAAAGAGAGAGAGAGAGAGAGAGAGAGAGAGAGAGAGAGAGAGAGAGAGAGTAATTTTACTGAATAACACTGACTAGAGAGAGAGAGAGAGAGAGAGAGAGAGAGAGAGAAAAAAAAAAACTCTCTCTCTCTCTCTCTCTCTCTCTCTCTCTCTCTCTCTCTCCAATTTACTAAAACCTGGGTATAGAATTCAGAGTTAGTTAACTTAATCATTCCTAAGTACTCAAAATGATATCAACTTAGCTTGCGAACTTTATAGTTTAAGTTATCAAAAGATTTACTCGGAAACTTAAGAGGACTCAGACTTCAGTTAAAAAGTTTTGCAATCCAGGTTGCATATTTTAAGATATATAGTTGATACTTGGAGTGATTGTATATATTTATATATATATATATATATATATATGTATATATATATATATATATACATATATATATATATATATATATATACTAGCTAAGCTACGACCTTAGTTGGAAAAGTAAGATGCTATAAGTTCAAGAAACCCAGCAAGAAAAAATAGCTTAGTGGGAATGGAAAATATAGAAATAAATAAATCATATGAGAAGTAATGAATATTGATTATAAAACATATTAGGACCGGTAACTATTTTAAAATAGATAAGGAACTATAGACCTTGTATAACCCGAGAGAGAGAGAGAGAGAGAGAGAGAGAGAGAGAGAGAGAGAGAGAGCTGTATACAATTGTTGAACCCATATGAATGAATGTTGATAAAAGGAGAGGATCATCTGTATAATATTAATAATAAAAGTAAATTAATAGCTAAAAGCATTGTTCCTCTCTCTCTCTCTCTCTCTCTCTCTCTCTCTCTCTCTCTCTCTCTTCAAGTACTATGCATTTTTTCCCAATTTCTCCGTCCTTTTTCTAAAGATTAGCAATGGAAGTTCAACTTCCTTTGTTAGAGTTAGAGGATCAACAACTTCATTCAAGTTACTAAATTGGAATTTGGGAATTTGGGAATCGTAACAATTCCTAATCATGAAGCTCAGTTCACAGATCAACGATGAAGAGTATTTTGAGCAAACCTCCTTTGTTTCCTTAATTATGATAATATTTCCGAATGGCAATTGTCATTGGCATAACGAAGTCATTGGCATTAGTCATTGGCATAACGAAGTGATTGGCATTAGTCATTGGCATAACGAAGTCATTGGCATTAGTCATTGGCATAACGAAGTGATTGGCATAACGAAGTGATTGGCATAACGAAGTGATTGGCATTAGTCATTGGCATAACGAAGTCATTGGCATTAGTTAAGTAAGAATAATTAACAGAATGTTATAATATTTGAATATTTTCACTGAACTCACACTGCAATTCTTATTCGATAATTGGTCAAACAGAATAGTTGATTAGTACATTATATTTTATTTCGCTTTTTATCATATTCATTGACAGAGAGAGAGAGAGAGAGAGAGAGAGAGAGAGAGAGAGAGAGCGTGTGTGTGTGAGAGGGAGAGAGAGAGAGAGAGAGAGAGAGAGAGAGAGAGAGAAATTATTACCTTTTGATGGGTATAATCCCTCATTTACGAAGCATTTCTATGTCTACCAACTACTAATTCCTATCAGCACTACAAGAATGAATAATGAAAAGAAACACCACTGACATTCTTAAATGATGAATCATAATGAAAACTAAGCAATGTAGAATCAATCCTCCTTCATCCTGGAATCGAACTCAGTCTCTCTCGATGGAGGATTGAGTTTTGCTGCCACTAGACCCTCATGTTTTGCATCAAACATATTCATGAACAACAACTAAATCTTCTTCTTCTTTCTCTTGTTGGACAGAACTAAGAGATTCACATTATGACTGTTTCTCTATTCGCTTTGAAATTTTCTATTTCCTTTCCTCACTGGGCTATTTTTCCTGTTGGAGTCTTTGTGTGCCTTATAGCATCCTGTTCTTCCAGTTAGGATTGTAGCTCAGCTAATAATAATAATAATAATAATAATAATAATAATAATAATAATAATAATAATAATAACATTAACGATAATAAACTGGGTCCTTTAGACACACCAGGCCAAAAATTTATTAAATAATACAAATGATATTTTGTAGAATTTCAAAGGCTTTGTTTCGAGTAAAAGATTAATGGTATAATTGTGTGATATCATAATTGTACCTAAATTTATAATCCAATTATTACATTGGATAATATATGAATAACAATATAATCATTTAATGCAATTGAAATATTAATAGCAATTATTAGGTTGTGTTGTTAACATTTGGGAAGTAGAATATTTGAATTTTGAAATACTTCTGTTCAGGGAGATGGAATACGATATACATTACTGGTATT
>NC_090749.1:6306712-6371712 GCF_036898095.1 Palaemon carinicauda
AACCCAAGGGGGAGAAGCCCAGAAGTTCCTTTAAGGGGAGGAAATCCTTCCCTCTAGCAACAGCCTCAGTTGCCGCCATCTCTCAGACTGTGTACATGGTTCCCCAGCAGTATGTATTAGTCTCCAGCCCTCAACCTGGTTTATGAGATAGCTACCACAACATTCTACCCTGCCAAAGCTCAGATGAAGGGCTCCGGTAACAGGAGAAGGTCTAGAAGAGGCAGTCAAACTAGAGGCCGAGGAGGTAGAGGCAAGACGACTAAAGATGCACCTACTTCACAACAATATTGAGGAGCTTCCGTTAGGGGGACGACTCCACCTGTTCAGGAATCAATGGGAGTTTGATCCCTGTGCTCACAGCAATCTCAAAAAGGCTAGGCTTTAAGAGGTTCTTTCAACTCACAACCCCCTTTTTAGAGTATTATGTTCAGGACCTCCGCAAGATAGTCATCCGTTGCACAAAATCCATAAACTTTAAAGGATGGCTATTCAGCATGCCCAAGAAAGATTCTAATACTCTTTAAACTATTCTGGACTTGTCGCCACTAAACAAATTCATTCTGAAAAATAAGTTCAAGATGCTGATTATCTCGTGAGTATGGACCCCATTACACCATCTCCATAGAACTTATCCCCACTTCCCTATTCTTATTATTATTGGTCAGTAACTGACTACATCGATGTAGGCGAGAGTTTTCATTCAAAAAGAATCTTAATAAGCTTTTTCTTATACTTCAAAGTAGATATTATTCCTTACAAGTATATCATTTGGAGACGCAACATCACTGAAGGAAGGAACCCAATTATTACCACTTGACCTACAATTACCTGGATTGGAATCAAGTCAAAATAATGAAATCCCAGTTAAATCCAGTTCTCTTAGGGAGATGCGATAAAGCACAAACTATTGTGTAATATAGACGGGGATTTGGAAGTTAGCATCAAGAGTTGATTAATTAGCTGGTAGGCTGCAGACAGTGTTGCCATTTCAGGATGATGTGATAAGATGTAAGCTCAATACTTTATAGTTTCCCTTTTATACAATTGCTTTGAAATATTTTTGAACTCTTGCGTATGAATAATCATTTAATTTTCAACAGACTGATATATATATATATATATATATATATATATATATATATATATATATATATATATATATATATATATATATATATATATATATATATATATATATATATATATATATATCAGTTGCTTTTTACCATTTAGTACATAAAATAATTAAACAAAAGCTTTTTTGCAATTAGCATTAAGGTCTTCTTTCAGATTTCACTTACATAAAGCTAAATTATCTAAATTCAAAATTATTTCTGGATATCCGTCAACCCTTTTGTTCCTGAACCAGGCATTGTTCAATATCTCTTATAAATACTGTTTTCAAATGATGTATGAATAAAATGGATATGTTGGTCTTTCTGATTCGATGCTACAAAGCTGAAGAACAATATTTGGTCATTTCAAATCAAGTATGAAATTTAGAATTACTTAACAATCATTATATCACAATCAATTAAGATGATTTTCACTATTATGAAAACATATTGGCACGAAACTAAAATGATTCTTTTTTAAATTTTATGTTTTGAAGAAAACTCCTTGGTCCCATCTTAATTATTTTCTTTTTACTTATTACAACATTTATTTTATTAACCTATTATAGAGTTATTCGTTGAATACATTTAATTAAATAGATTTGAATATGAAAGGGATCGAGGTATATTGGGAAACAATGGTTATACTCTTGATAATTAATTTGGTGGAATGGACAAGGGTTGGGGGTTGGAAGTCAAAACTCAGAACAACTGCTGTACCATTGAGAAAGGAAGTGGTTTCTCTCTCTCTAAAAAAACATCCTTTACCACTCAATGAATAAGTGCTCAAACCAGATTTTCTTCTTGTTGCATATTGATCCTTAGTTTTAAACTCTGTCTCTCAAAGATTTGTCCTAAATTCACCGCTGGTACAACTCATTTTCATTGAAAGTTCATTATAATCACATGATATGTTCATATTAACTTTGTTAATGAATAATCTAACTGCCGACTGGCCACCGCAGGCATTTTGAAGACTCTACCATGCCCGTTGGTGAGAAAGCATTGGGAGGCCAAAATTCATAAGTAATTTACGAAATGTATACCCAAAAGGGTAAGCAATAATAATTCGTTGTAATAGATGAATTCAAAAAGAGTGCTCACTGCTCAGATGGTTGGATAATCTTGATCAGACTATTTCTAAAATTTTGAATTCTTTTTCTCAAACTATATATGTAAATTATTACTATTTTTTCGTGAATATTACCCCAAAAATGCAATCAATTTCTTAACGAATAATTATAAAAACAAAAACAAAATTTTAAAAGGTAACAATAGGCCAGGCTGTTCAAAAGTATATTATTACACAGTCACTACATATATAGTTCCACTGACTGATATTGGCCGGGAAAGTTCCGTCTCGGACTGTGAGTCAGTCACTGATCAGGCACAACTCTCCTGCAGATATAGTTTCCCTGACATTTGCTCCTTCATGAGGGTGTCTTGTGGTATGGTGGCAACGTCATTCTGACATAGATGGAAAAACCAGTGTTCGTTTCTCCCAACTAACGAGGGAAAAAGTTTTTGCTGCTTTTATTAATAATAATCTTATCATTAGCTAAGACACAACATAGATTAGCAGGAAATTCGTAGTCTACTTCTACACAACTATGTATAATGAATAACAGAATAAAGATTTTATTGTTTCATTTTATTTGTTCTTTGTTATTGTTTTGTTTCAGTTTAATCTTTACTTCTGCTATCCGTTTTCAAGCTTTGGTATTATAATATCCTGGTTTTCCAGATAATTGAATCTCTAACTGACACACGAATTGGTAACAATAATTACAAAATGAAAAATTATAACACCAAAGTTTGAACTTCCAAAATATCGATAAATAGATTCTAAGACTTAAGAAGAACATTCATAATGTGGCTACTATTTTCACTAAAACTTCTCTTAAACTAAGATTAAGCAAGACCGAAGCAAACTGAACTGTTGAGGGCTTAGCAGTATACTTTGTATCCCTTCACAACAAAACAAAGTTTCCTTATTCCTGTTTCTATAATTTTCTTTTAATTTCAGCATATTCAACCTTGTTTTCATAACCATTACTGCCTCATTATTGTTAAGTTCTTCCATGTAATCTCTTCTACCGTTACCATTCACAAACCTCAGTTTGGTCATCTCTAGTTTCTTTTCTCTATTTTCTTTTTTAATTTCATTTGCCACTTTACTTATTATTTCTTTTTTTTTCTCGCTTTTCATACTTTCTTACTTCTTCAATTTTTTATATTATATTTATTGCACATTTCTATGATACTTTTTTCACTAACATTCCCCGTATGGTTCTCTTATTTGGACAGCTATATGTACCTGGGAGTTGTCATAGATAAACAACTAACCTTCAAGGAGTAAATCAAGTACCCAGAAGAAAGATCAAATGGAAATCTTGCAGCCATGAGATTTATGTCTTCTCTAAATGACGGAGCAAATGAGCATATACAGAAGAAGTACAACCTAGCCTGTACCAGAACACTGGCGGACTATGCTGCTCTTACCCTAACAAAGCTGACAGAGGCCCAAAAAGTTACTCTAGAAAAAATACAAAATGATGGCATGAGACTCATACTATGAGCACCCATACGGACAAGGGTGTGCAATATCAGGCTTGAAACCAACTTGCTGACTTTAGAAGACAGAATTACACAGAGAACTGCAAGCACAAGGCAAAAATGTTTCTCTCTGACAGAGACTCCATAGCAAAGAATTGGGTAAGAGAAGAACTCACAAAGCACCCTGAGATCCAGACCTAAAGCTCCTATGGCAAGGACCACATTGATAATCTAAAGAGCCTTGGAATAGCTGAAATAATACTGCAACTGAGCCCAGACACAACCCAAGGAACACATCACATCCCAACCTGGAAAACGGAAATTGCACCTTTCAGATATAGGCTACAAAACTTCCAAAAGCAAAAGAAGATTGCACAATGGAGGAACTAGGAACAGCAGCCCAGAAGGCATTCCGAAACATATAAATTGCAGGGCCACAGACCTATCACATAGATGGCACTGTGAATCTTGAAATTCAAACAACAGGAGCTGCAATAAACTCCAACAACTTTGTGGCTTGCTGGAGAATATCCAACAATGCCTCCACTATGCAGACAGAGCTTATTGCAATAAAGCAAGCACTGAAATATTCGTTTGAAATCGAAGAAAGACCAGTAGTCATCCACAGACTAAAATCCTCAATGCAAGCCTTGCAACAAAAAAGAACAAAGAAAAAAAAAAAAGGTCTACTAGCTGATATCAAGTCACTACTATATCAGCACAATGAAAGAGGCAGACCTGTGACTCTCTACCCGATTCCCAGTCATATTGGAATACCATGGAATGGGAAAGCAGATGAGCTAGTCAAAAGCACAGACACATAGACAGGGTACAGGTGCTCATGCAGCTGGAACTTCAACAGACTAATAACAAAATAAAGCCACAGCTCAAAGAGAATAGGATCAAGGTCCTACACAAGTGGATAGAAAATAACTCCCCTTCAGCCAGGTGGTACAAGTGGGCCACAGATCTGGTGCCTCTCCCCATTGACAGGCACACACAAAGAGAGCAAGCTGTATGTATTCGCAGACTCAAGCTGCGGTACAAAGCCTCTTAGGAGACTGTAGAACACAGTGTAAGACCATGCAAATACAGTGAAGAGATACAGCAATAGGCCCTTCTGCACTACTCGCTATAATGTAGGGAGACAGAATATCTAAGGGGTAACTTTCATGGCATTTAACTCACAAAATGCCATGCAAACTGCAGCCACACTGGTAAAAACAATTGTTGAGGATATTGAAACCCATAGACAATTGCTTTAAAAACCTACCTCGACCGAGGTAATGTAACCTCTAGAGGTTCATTCAACTTCATCTCATCCCCTCACTGTAGGGCCCTATACACATCATCTGTATTCTTCCATACATTTTTCTACAACTAAAATACTCTGCAGGGACCCTAGGCCCTAAATTTCTCAAACTACCACTATCCATGACATGATGGCAACCTTGCACTACTACCATCATCCTTCCTCTGTTCACATCTGTCTCTTCAACTATAAACCTTTTAAATTTCTATTTTAAACAATTGACCAACTGATTTTTTTTTTCAGATTACCTACGGGCCGAACAGGGGAAAGTCCCGTGCCAACAGGAATTGTTGCCTTTAATACCACAACAACAACAACAACAGATCTCCTACTACTTTCTTAACTAGCTGTTTGTCATCTGATGTTATGTTGTTATGAAATAGCATCACCCTTTTATACTCTATTCTATTTTCAATTGGCCATATTTCTGTTTCTGCTATTAGCCTACAGTATGATGTGGTAGCAACCTCTTCAAAAATTCATTTCATGATTTTGCATTGTATACTCTCTAGTTCTTTTATTTCATTTTTTAAACTCCGTGTCTCAATATTTTGCTACCATTGTAGGTACTACTACTGTCTAGTAGACCTTTATTCTCATTAGCAATACCATTAGATTTCTTACTTTGTTACTGTCTCCATACTTCCTAACTTCTCATACCATGTATTATATTTTAACTTCCCTTGTGCTTATGCTGAGACTTTGGTTTACTTTTTCTGAGTACCATTCTCCTAAGTATTTATATTCCTAAAGTGTTACTATTCTTCCATTTCTAACCACCACATTCACCTTTTTAACCACTTCTTTTTTGTACACCGCAGACTTCTGTTCTTCCAAACTACAGCAGATGCTAATGGCTCTTTCTACTGTGTAACGATTGTTTCTAGGGAATATTATATCATCTACATAAAATAAGGTTTCTATTTTAATATTTCTACTCAGGGTTATCATCGTTTCACTTAATGAATTATCTTTATCCCGTGACTATTGAACATAACTATGGTTCAAATACTGTTCCCTGTTTAACGTTTCCTTCTATCCTAATTTCCTCTGTATATCCAGTGGGGCTCTTGATAATTGCTTAGCCCCTTCTCAGGGGAGAGGGGGGGGGGGGCCACCAAAATGTCGTCCCCTGTATAATCATTCTGAGACAGAATTGAAGATTAGCATCCTTTAAATTCAAGAAACATCTTGCTTATAAATAGTTTTCTGCTTGAGACAAGTATAGCTCATCACTTTCCTTTGTAGCAGACGAAGCATAGAAATGGGAACATCCGAAAAGCAAATCTTCCTTAAGACTAGCTAAGTCAGAAAAATCATTATATGCGAGAACTGCAGCCACACTGGTAAAAACAATTGTTGAGGATATTGAAACCCATAGACAATTGCTTTAAAAACCTACCTCGACCGAGGTAATGTAACCTTTGGAGGCACGGGACTTTCCCCTGTTCGGCCCGTAGGTAATCTGAAAAAAAAAATCAGTTGGTCAATTGTTTAAAATAGAAATTCAAAAGGTTTATAGTTGAAGAGACAGATGTGAACAGAGGAAGGATGATGGTGGTAGTGGAAGGTTGCCATCATGTCATGGATAGTGGTAGTTTGAGAAATTTAAGGCCTAGGGTCCCTGTTGGACAAGAAGAACAGCAACAAGAAAAGGAATAGAAAAAATCAATATATATATATAATTTTGAAATACAATGTCCGTAAAGAGGCTACCATAAGCAATTTGACCCATGATTACTGAAACATCCATGCTTACTGAAACATCCATGATTATTGAAACATCCCGGACTTCATCAAATGCATGATCTGCTGGTACCGTCGGGAATTGAACTGTCGGTAATTGATTACCAAACATACAGGTCATCTCAGCCTTGGGAAAGGAAAGGTCCTTCAGTTCCAGAAAAGGAAGATAAAGGGCATCTTTTTGAGAGCTCTTCTGGAAACCTCTTACCCAGTGTCAGAGCATCTTCTGACTTCGAACTCGAACGTCCAAGGAGACGTCAGTAGCATAGATGCTGGTGTGAAGGAGATCCGTGTAAACCTGGCATCTGGGATGTTCTTAGATTGCAACAGCTCCATTAGAAACATGACAATTAGTATGTTTGTGGCAGGTCTTGTCACAACAGGGGGACTTGACCCGCCTGGTACAGGAGACCTATAAAGAAGAGACATTTCAATGACTACATACTAGTTAGCATCAGAACAGTGGGTAAAGCATTCCTATGGGTTAGAATAAGTAGACTCATGGAAAAGCATCCAAAGACCTGTGGCACCTCACCAAACATATAGGATAAGTGGAAAATGAAAACAGCCACCCTAGGGCACCTGAGAACACTATACAACTCCCAGAAGGACCTTCAAGACTGCAGCTCCCCGCCATGACGAATCAACAGCATGGGAGGATAGTCAGTCTCACCCAATCATTGATGTTAGGTGAAAGAAGAAGGGGATGGTGCATGAGTGAAAGTTTACCAGGCATAGCCGCCAGCTATCGTGTGATAGCCGAAGTCAATGATGATAAAAACGCCCAAGAAACATCAAGGATGATGGGGTAATACTATAAACATACCACGTCTTAAAAGAATATTGTAAAACATATTCTTCCAGTGATATGACTGAATAACTAAGCGTTTCTGATCAATTTCGTAACATGATGTAAAGGCATTGGCAGCATTCCAGCCTCGGAAAAATAAAAGCATGCAAATAAAAAAAAAAAAAAAAACAGGGTGGAAATGCGAAATTCTCCAACAGACAAAAAAAGGTTACTCAACTTAGTCGATGAGGAAAAAGCTGAAGCATCCATGATCGAAAATCATTAAAAAAGCCAAGAAAAATCGGCAGAATCTCTCCACGATTGTGACTGCGAAGGGGAAGGGATCCACAAGAAGCGTATTAGTTGTAGCACATTGAGATCGTGAGTTGTAGGCTTTCTTGCACACATATCTTACCCTTACCTTATCCTTAAAGACAAGGTTAACTCTATTTAAGTAGGGATAACTATGGCTTGTTATTAACACGTCCCTGATTTATATGCGATATCTCTTGGGAAATTCGCTCAGAGTTAAAATTTCTCTAGTATATCACTTGCAGAAATATACCAAGAAGAAGCTGCCAAAGGAATTTCCATCAGGACGACATGGCTGGAGCCCAAAAAAGTCAAAGATGAAATAATACTGATGGTTTAATATTACATTCAACTATTGTACACAATGTTGGTTATGCAAAATCTACTAATAAACTTTACTAAACAATAACAAAACATTAACAGCAATACGAAAATAATAGCCAGCAAAGAGAAAGTATAACTATATTTAAGATTTATCATATTGTAAATATTCACAGTATTACACAAAAATCCACCCAATACTCACAGCATACCAAAACTAATGGATAAATATACAAAGATGCTAATAAGTAGAACGAGTTGACTTTCTACAGCAAGGGACAGATGGCGTTGGATAGTTTCAGATATAAAATGTTAACAGAAAGAAATATGTCAACCACTTATAAGTAATAGAAGCTTTGCCTGACAACCAATCTGCTGACAGAAAACTATACTCTACGGAGCCAGCCATCTGCTCTGTTGTATATGATATGCTAGAAATGATGGATGAAAAAAAATATGGCATCTTAATTCTGCTCGATCTCAGTGCTGCTTTTGATACATTGGTACATGAACTGATACTAAATGATCTACGGTCCATCGGCGTTGAACATCAAGCCTTCGAATACCTAAAAGACTACTTAGTTGGTAGAACTTACTGTGTACAAATTGGAAACTCTTATTCATCATATGAACCTTTAAACAGAGGGGTACCCCAGGGGAGTGTACTTGGCCCAGTCTTATTCTACATCTATACTATTGGTCTATCGAAAATACTACAAAAGCATGGCGGGAAGTTTAAACTATTTGCAGATGACACAAAATTTTACTTCTCCATAAATGATATACATAACATTACTGAAACTCTAAACCGAATGCTTGATGGTGTTAGAGAATGGATGACATTTAAACAACTAAAATTAAATGAGAACAGAACTGAATTCATGGTGGTGGGCAAGAAAAACAGTGTGAGAAACTTAGATGATATTCAAATGAACATAGATGATAACTCGGTGCCGTTATCTAGTAAAGTTCGAGATCTAGGTTTATTTCTTGACTGCAACCTATCTCTAAATGCCCAAATAAATATTATAATAAAAACTGCTGATTATCATCTAAGAAAGATTGCGTTTATGAAAAAGTACCTAGACGAAAATTCTGATAAGAAACTTGTGATAAACTGTTATTACCAGGATTAACTATCGCAACTCTATCTATTACAATTTACCAAAAGTGCTGCTTAAGAAATTACAAAACATAATAAACAGAGGAGCAAGACTAATAAGAGGCGTCCCACCTAGAGACAGGATCACCCCTATACTAATTGATTTACACTGGCTGCCGATTAAAGCGAGGATTGAATTTAAAATATGTAGGTAATTGTTTACAACAGCACGCTCTCCATTTACTCCAACATAATACAATCCTGCAGTTCTCATCTTCTTGCACAGTAATTAGGTGGTTATTTAAATTCTGGGAAAGCAATAATTAGCAAGATATGTTGAGGAAAGGGGAAGGAGTTATAAAATGAAAATAGCTCTGTATCCTAACTAAATGACTTGAAACTGACTTGTCAACATAGTCAACAAAAGAAAATTTGTGTTGCTAGCGTACATGAACAGAAGTTCGTGATGCCAGCGTACATTTGATATACTATATATTCAAAGTATACTTGATAAAAAATTGAGTGATTACTCAAAAGTGTCACTATTTGTAAATTGCATATTTTATGGAAACTTTTGATTAATTAATCCAATTTTAATTAGGTATATTTTTAATATACAGTATATCAAATGTAGGCTGGCATCACAAACTTTCTTTATGTAGGCTGGCATCATGAATTTTGTTTGGTTGACTATGTTGACATGTCAGTTCCATTTCGTTTAGTTAGTAAACCTTCCCCCTTCCTCAACATGGCTTGCTAACTATTGCTTTCCCAGAATTTAAATAAGCACCTAATAGCTGTGCAAGAAGAGGAGAACTGCAGGATTGCATTATGTTGGAGTAAATGGAGAGCGTGGTGTTGTAAACAATTACAAATATGTACAATAACCCAGCAAGTTATTAGAACTAGGCATCCAAAATACTTAAGAGAATTGCTACATATTGCGCAGCCAACAAATCGTGTCGACACGAGAATAGTTACAGATGGCTTTAAACTGTTGGAACCTAGATATATGTCTACTTTACGCTCTAGAGCCTTTAAATATGCAGCCATAAGACTATATAAAAAGCTCCTATGAAACATTTGAATGATTGAAGACATTAAGGCTTTCAAGAGGATACTGATGACTTTCTTATATCATGAGTCTTTTGACAGTGACGATATAACAGTAAATGAAGAATATGAGACATGAAACATTAAATACTCTGAACGAATAAGGTAAAACGACAGTGGAGGTCCTGTAGAGAGTAGGGTTTCCCTGCTGTATGGGACCGGAAAAGCAGCCATCAAATTAAGTAAAGTAAGTAAAGTATGACTTCTACTTCTAATGATGAATGTTGATTCAGTCTTCCTTGTCTTTTTCAAAATACTTTATCGTTGTGTGTAGTCACTAAAGTCTAGAGTCACAGAGGGTGTAGCTGAAGAATATTTCCAAACACGAGCATTGTTTTGTCAGGTCTCTCTCGTTTCGGCCTCTCCATATCGGAATAATACTATAGAGAATACTGGAGCATTAAGACTGACATTTCACAATAGCCTGGTGCCAGGAACCCACTCTTAAATCATACTGTTGAACTCACGTTCGTCAGACGGCTGGCGCCAAAGTACAGCAGGGACGTTCAGAGAACTTTTTCAGGGCAGGTGCTCAAGTGAAAAAAAGGGCAAAAATACAGAAATGAATGAGGCTAAATATATACCGGCTCAATATTCTTTCAAATTTATTTAAACTTGCCATTAATAATTCAAGAAAGATATAAACATGGCTAATATCATAGGTACCAGTGGGCTAATGTGTTTTTATGAATATGAAACCTAGAGTAGTGACTTCAAGTAGTACTAGAAAATTTAGTAAAAGAAAAATTATATATATATATATATATATATATATATATATATATATATATATATATATATATATATATATATATATATATATATATATATATATATATATATATATATATATATATATATATATATATATTACTTTTACATAAATGACTGCAAGAAAATCAATCAGTATGATCAATACACCAGACCGACCTTATCATTTTATATTTGTAAGAGAACACTTCTGTGTGCCATTTCTTTGAATATGTTGATAACTTCACTGTTGTAGATCGTGATATCCTTTTCAACGGCTAGCAACAAAAGATCAGATAACCTCTCCTCACTGGACAGGCTGCGTAGCTTTGTCTTCACCAGCATGAGTTTGGAGAAGGTCCTTTAATTCCAACCGTAGCTTGTCTACTTCTTCTAACTCATAAAACTGGCATAATTTTTACAATGACTTGAATGTCTCTTCATTCACAGGTTCTCTCCAGTTATCTTGGACTGTCATACAATGAAAAGCATTTAGGATACCCCATGCTGTGTTGTCTCCACCTTTAAATCTGCTTTGTAGCTCTTGTGATATTGTATCTAAAAACACATAAAATACTCTCACACAGTAGTACTCATCCAAGGATTGATATTGCTGGTCCTCGGTAGCAGATGTAGCACTATACTTGTATCTTTCAGGAATTTTTCTTCTTCTGCCTTGTCCTGGAACCCGGAAACTTTTCATCATTTCTTAATTTTCTCAAACTTTGTAGCAATTCATCCACAAATCTGTAGGAGGCGGCCAAATCAAAGTCTTTCTGTTGCAGGGCATTAGAGGCATAGGCAGTTTCTTGAAAAACTGGGGTGGCAATCTCAAGACAAACAAGAAATTCAAAGGAAATAATTTACAGCGATATTGAGGCATCCCCTGCTGATGCATCAGGAGGATGTTCTTGCACTACCTCTTCTAGAAATTGCTTGAGATGTGGGGTGACCTTCCTTATGGTTTTAAGAGCTGACTCTCGGCGAGCCCATCTTTTGTCTGATAGCTTCTTAAGTTCAAGTGGGTGGTCTTCTGGATACAACGCTTTCTGGATCTCCATGAAAGCAGCATGCAGTTTTGAAGAGTTAGCAATAAAAGCATACAGTTTCTCCACCTAACTGAAAAAAGTTACAGAGTACTTGGTTTTGCACTTTCGACTAACACCGGATTTAGGCTGTGTGCATAGAGGGCCTATGGTTTCTGTCTTTGGATTCTGGACTGTAATCTATTGTATATTCCACTCAAATTTGCTGCCCTATCTTGAAAGATGAGAATGGCCATAAATTGGAGGTAAATCAGTTGTTGTTTGCGGATGATACTGTACTGGTTGCAGACGCGGAAGAGAAGCTTGGCCGATTAATGACAGAATTTGAAAGGGTGTGTGGGAGAAAGAAGTTGAGAGTTAATGTGGGTAAGAGTAAGTTTATGAGATGTACGAGAAGGGAAGGTGGTGCGAGGTTGAATGTCATGTTGAATGGTGAGTTACTTGAGGAGGTGGATCAGTTTAAGTGCTTGTGGTCTATTGCTGCAGCAAATGATGGAGTGAAAGCAGATTTACGTCAGAGAGTGAATGAAGGATGCAAAGTGTTGGTGGCAGTTAAGGGAGTAGTAAAAATTAGAGGGTTGGGCATCAATGTAAAGAGAGTTCTGTATGAGAAAGTGATTGTACCAACTGTGATGTATGGATCGGAATTATTGAGAATGAAAGTAACAGAGGGACAGAAATTGAATGCGTTTGAGATGAAGTGTCTAAGGAGTATGGCCGGTGTATCTCGAGTAGATAGGGTTAGGAACGAAGTAGTGAGGGTGAGAAAGGTATAAGAAATGAGTTAGCAGCTAGCGTGGATATAAATGTGTTAAGGTAGTTTGGCCATGTTGAGAAAATGGAAACTGGCTGTCTAATAAAGAAGGTGATGAATGCAAGAGAGGGTGGGAGAAGTATAAGAAAAAGGCCAAGGGTTGGATGGATGGATGGAGTGAAGAAAGCTCTGGTTTTTAGGAGGATAGATGTGAGTAAGACAAGAGTGCGTGCTATAAATAGGAATGAATGGCGAGCGATTGTGACGCAGTTCCGGTAGACCCTGCTGCTTCCTCCGGTGCCTTGGATGACCACGGAGGTAGCAGTAGTAGGGGATTCAGCGTTATGAAGTTTCATCTGTGGTGGATAACAGGGGAGGGTGGGCTGTGGTACCCTAGCAGTACCAGCCGAACTCGGTTGAGTCCCTTGTCATGCTGGGAGGAATGTAAAGATGAGAGGTCCCCTTTTTTGTTTCATTTGTTTGATATCGGTTACCCCCAAAAATATGGGAAGTGCCTTGGTATATGTATGTATGTATTATCATTGACACAGATAGCCGGCATAAGCGGCGGACCTATAATACATCACTCTCAAAAGGGCACTTTTAATACAGTAACAAAAGGGGCAGGCGCTTGGACACCCCTAGTACCCACCCACTCTCTGCACGTCCCTGAAGTACAGTAGTTATGAGAGTATCTAGACCTTCCATCCACACCAACAACAACAGGCCCTAATAACCAGTCACAAGAAAGATCCATACGATGCAAGTGAATGCTAAGATTGCCACAAACCCCACGAACGGAAGCATACTTCTCAATAAACAAATGCTCAATCATAGGGACAAGATCCCTCAAAACAAGTGACTGGGCACAACCAGTATCACGCATGATACAAACAGGGTGTAGTGAACCACCATCAGCAGCAACAAACCCCTTAGCAGTGCATGGGTTGTGAACCTTATCAACAGGTCTGGAATTGACATTCTTCCTGTCAAAAATGTGGTAATTTCTAGTGTTAACCTCTACTGGTAGCACACCATAACAAGACTTTGGTAGTGTTACAAGAGTCACACTTTTATCTTCTTTCCTCAACCAAAAACATTCAGACACTGTGTGACCTGGTTTGGTACAATATTTACGGACTATATAAATGCTAGTAATAGAATTAGTATTAATTAAAACTGCTTTGAGACTTGACATGTGAATCAGAATTAGACCATTGATCTACATCATCAGTACCTGTATGCTTATCTGTATTCCTATAGTCTTTTGATCTATTAAACCTTTTATCACTATACCTATACTCTTTATGGGCCAGTACATAGCCCTCAGCACATACGGCTTTTTGCAAAGGGTAGATAACCTTCTTTCATTTGAGTAAACCTTAATGTTCTCACCAACACTATTCTTAAACTGTTCAATTAAAACAGTTTATCTTAATATATCAAAATCATCCCTACATTCTCTTGCTTCACTCCATATATCAAACCAGTCTGATTGTTCTATATTAAATTTTACATCTGTCTGCTTATTTTGCTTTGTCAAACTCCTAAACTTCACCCTATAAGCTTTGGGTCTTAATTCATAGGCTTGTAAAAAAGCATTTTTTCAAGATTTCATAATCATATAGGCCTACTATAAACTCAGGAATAGAAGCATAAACTTTTTTGTGCCCTACCACACAAAATCCCTGATAACATATACAACCAAGTTTCTGCTAGCCACTTACATTTCTTAACTTTTGTCTCAAAACAGACAAAATATTAATTTAAATCCTTTTCAGTAAAAGGAGGTACAACTCGATCTTCATAAAAAGAAAATTACTTACCTAGATTTAGCTGGATCACTAGAACTAGTCTGCTTAATTTTTCAAGTTCTAACTCTCTTTGAACATTAAGCTTATGAAGCTTTATATGAGCTTTCCTATCTTTGAGTCTCTTCTTGGCTTCTAATTGTTCACAAAAACTCTGCTTCTCTTCTCCCATGCTCAGCCTGAGCTTCTAACACTTTTGCTCTTAAACAAGCTTCTATTCTAAGACTTTCAAGTTCCACCGCAGGTAAATCAGAACACTCTGAATCTCTATCTATTGTATCTAAGGCATCCTGAGGTGACACATTGACTTTAACCAAATGTTTAACTAACATATGTTTAATATCCCTTTCCTTCATTGAACTTTTAACATTAAGCTCAAGATGTTTGCATAAACTCACTAAGCTAGATTTCTTGAGATCACTTAACTTCTCAACTTGTGGATCATCACAAAATTCGTCAAAAAACCTGATGGTACTAAACTCTGACATGTTTGCTGACTATTTTCTACAAGTAACAACCTATGTTTACTTCACAAATGATGTTGGAATTACATACAGAATAACAATTCAGATCCCAGCCAGGCCCCCAATTCTGTTACGTTCATCTATTGTATACGACGTAGATTAGGCAAAATCTCCTTATGAAGTTTTCTAAACAATAGCTAAAAAATTAACAGCAATATGAAAATATTATACTGTACAGCAAACAGGAAATAAAACTATATTCAAGATTTGAAATAAATATTTACAGCATTACTGAAAAATTCACAGAACACTCACAGCAAACAAAAACTAACGGATACAACTTTTTGACGGGCTGCTAGCGCAAGAGCCCGTGTCCAGTAAAATGCTGGACACTACCAAGCAAGGATACATATCCCTATGCACTGCCAACACAAAATCCCGTGTCCAGCAAAAGGCTGGGCAATCTATCAAGCAAGCAAGCAAGCAAAGATAAATATATGAACTGGACAAGAGAGGAACTAGGAACTGCAGCCCAGGAAGCAATCAGGAGTACAAAAACGGCAGGGGCGCAGACCTACTACACTGATAGTACTGTAGATCCTAATATTCAGACAATAGGAGCTGCAGTATATTCCAATAACTTTCCGGCCTGCTGGAGAACATCCAACAATGCCTCTACCATGCAGACAGAGCTTGTTGCAATAAAACAAGTACTAAGAAACTCCATTGAAAATGAAGTAGGACCTGTAGTCATCCATACTGACTCAAGATCCTCTTAGCATGCCTTGCAACAGGAAAAGAACAAGGAAACCAAGGCTCTACCAGCTGATATCATAGCACTCCTATATCAACGCAATTAAAGAGACAGACCTGTGACTCTCAACTGGATTCTCAGTCACATTGGAATACTAGGGAATGAGAAAGCAGATGAGCTAGCTAAAAGCATCAGACACATAGACAGAGTATAGATACACATGGGCCATGGACCTAGTGCCTCCCCCATTGACAGACAAAAGCCAAGAGAGCTGGCTATATGCATCCACAGACTCAGGCTGGGGTATAAATTGGGAGATGTTGGAAAATAATGAAAGACCCTGTGAATATTGTGACGTCACACCACAACAGGCCCTCAGCACTACCTGCTAGATTGTAGGGAAACAGCATAACTGAGGGATAACCTTCAAGCGGACAACAACTCGTAATATGCCAGGCAGACTGCAGCCACATTGGTAAAAGCAAATGTTGAAAACATAGAAATCAACAGATAATTTTGTCAAACCTACCAACCTCTGAAACCCTCAGCAAAATCCATCTCATCCCCTCACCGTAAGGCCATAAAGTCACCATCCCTTTTATTTTTCCATAGCTTTTTCTCCTAAAATATCTAAAATATTCCGCAGGGCCCCTGGGAAGTAAAGGGTTGGACAACCCCATCTGCAACATTTTTCTACGTTTCAAAGGCATTACAACCCCTTCAAACTACCACTGTCCGTGACAAGATGGACCCCTTCCACTATCACCATCATCTTTCTTTCTGTTTGCATCTGTCTCTACAACTAAAAATGTTTCAAATTTCCTTTTGTTTAACAACCAACCTTTATTTTATAGGTTACTTATGGGCCGAACAAGGGAAAGGCCGGTACCAACAGGAATTGTTAGCTACAATACAACGAACAAACGAAAGTTGTTACCAAGTAGGACGAGTTGACTTTCCAAGCTTTTATAAAGCGAGGGACAGATGGCGTTGTGTAGTTTCAGATATAAAATGTTGACAGGAAGAAATATGGTTCCTGCTTCTAATGATGAATACTAATTCAGTCTTCTTTGTCTTCTTCAAAATACTTTATCAGTGTGTGTGGTCACTAAAGTCCAGAGTTACAGAGGGAGGGTGTAGCTAAAGAATGTGTCCAACACATGGAGTGTTTAGTCAAGTGTCTCTCGTTTCTGCCTCCCCCTGATCTCTAAAATGGACTGCAAATGTGAGAGATGTGTCCAGCACAAGGCTGTATACTCTTAAAAGCAACCAATGATCTTTCTGCCAGCCCAAGAACTATTCTATCGGGTACAAGGAAAACACCCAGCTCCCTGCCAGTTTGATGGCAGGAATTTCCAGCTCTGACCTACACTGTTGACTTCCAATAAGCTCTTATAGCGAAACCATCATCTGGTGTTTCTGCTATAGCAAGGAGCACCAGCACTGTCATGACTTCTGTCATTTTGACAGGAAAAAATGCAAGGAATGCACTGCATACTATAATCACAAGGGAAAATTTGTGTTCTTTGCTCTCAAGCCTGTTGCAGAGCTGGGCTTGCAGCTTGATTGGGATTGTGTCCAGCAAAAGATATGGTGCAGATGCATTGATTGGAATCTCTACCACGACATTGTATATCGCCTTGTCACTAGAAGGAATAGGGAGCCTCCATTGCACCAGAAAGCCCTACAACTGAAGCTCATCAACATTGCGCTCCCACACTTCTATACCCCAGAAGTTCTCCAGAAGATACTAAAGACACTTGGCAGGCCACCTAGATGGCTTAGTTTTAAACCGAATCCAGATATCGACTGCATGAAGGCTGCACCTAATAGATATTATCAGGAACGTGGTCTTCCTGTTCTTGACCGTTCTCCTCAACCAGTGAAGAGGCCACCTGCCAAGAAGAAAAAGAGTAAAACAACAGTGATACCACCTACTGCCACCTCCAATGCCACACTATCTACTAGCACTCCAACAACAGAAAAAGAAGCGTCAGCCATGGACCTGGATCCTTCCAAAGGCACTCGCCCTCCTGCTTTGGCTGAGGCACATCAGCCCGACTGCAATTGCACATCCAACCTAACACAGCTACTTGATGAAGTCACTGTCACACTCACCCCAACTATTGGGCTTACTCCAGAACTTGCTAAAGCCACTGCCACACTTACTCCAACTGTTGAGTCTGCTCCAGAACCATGACCCACCTCTATGGATCCAGAGCACCTGCCAAAATTCAAGTTACCAGCCGTGGAAGGCATACTTTCCTATGCAACAGTTGCTGCCATTTCAGCCTCGAACAAAGGAATAAAGATATCTGCCAGGGCCAATCTAAAGGGTGACATGATCATTGCACCTAAGGATCAGGATAGGACCAGCCTTTCCAACAGAGAAACCTCCTCGGCCTATCTTGATCCTGCCAGGAAATTGAGGATAGCAGTTGTCTCCAACTATTCTGTCAAGATGCCACTGTCCTTCATAACTGACTGCAATATTGTTGCCCATGCTGAACGCCATTTTGGCAGCCATAAGAAGCCTAGGCTACCAGGAAAGTTGCAGTCACATTCATTGGGCCAATCCCACTGTCACTGGACCTCGGACTATGGGAAATTTTCCCCATAGAAGACTTAGACATCGACCCGCTACACTGCTTCAACTGCCAACGTTTTCGCTACCTCAAGGAGAACTGCAGGAGCCCAACGGTCTGTGAAGTCTGCAGCCGCCAGCATCCCACCCAAGAATGTATTGACACCCACAAGAACAGGTTAGAGACCCATCAGAAGAGTCCCAATTGTGGTGGATCTCACCATGCCTGTAACAGGAGGTGTCCAGAGCAATTTAGAAGATTGATAGCATTAGCGTACAGACCGTTCCACCTACCATTGCAGCAGCTGCCCCGCCACAGCCACCTAAGACCTAAAACTCCACGTTTCCGGACTCCATGTCAGACTTCCACTGATCCTGACCTAGTCACCCTCACTCCTGTCACTGCGGTCATGCTCATGGGGCTGAGCGACGGCACCTCCATGCTCACATTTATGCTCATGGGGCTGTGTAGTATGACAGAATGCCTAATGACATAATGCCTAAGAACAGAATGCCTAGGGACAAAATACCTATTTCCTCAACACGGACAAAATGTCTAACAGATATAATGCCTAATGGACAAAATGCATAATATACAAAATGCTTAATGGACAAAACGTCTTCCAGGCAAAATGATCTTATTTAGCATTTTTAAATAAATTATTCCAGATTAGTAAAGATCTTACAGTTAAAACCCATATAACTACCCAACAACTATTGTTCATTTTATTTAGCATAGAATAGAATCAAACTACGAACTCTAGGAGGATGATACCATGCTTTTAACAAGAGAGTTTCAATCACTCACCCAACTCTCTCTAACCTTGTAAAAAAATCAAAACTCAGCAAGCAAGTTCTGAGTGCAAATGTTGAAAAAGTTAATTAGAAATATATTCAAGTAAATGAACGGATAAAAAAAAATCAAACATGCAAAAACGATGAAGGTTTATCCTATCTAAGGGCTATGGCTCCTAATTTTTTAATTTTTTTCAATTCTGGTAAATAACCTATTCATGATTAGATGAATTCATGTTCATTCTGTTGAATGTTTTTAAAGAAAACTAGGATTATTTAGTGTGTATTATGTTTGTAAAGAGTAATTATTTAATAAAAACTCTTTTTTGTTACAAGTTTTTTTTTTTTTTTTATCCTTGAGTCCTTTATATATTTCCTATCTTATAAACATGTTATCTATGAGTCCTCCTTAATGCCAAATACATGCTAGATAAACTTCAACAAAGAGTCATTGAATTTCATGGCAGTATGAAATAAACTAAGCCGCCTTGGCCGAGGTCAACACTCTACAGAGTGCTAAGCTATCTAGTTCACTTTTTTTTATCCATTTTTAGATATTTTGTCAATTAGGCATTATGTCTGTTAGGTAATTTGTCCGCATTGAGGAATTAGGCATTTTGTCCTTAGGCATTCTGTCCTTAAGCATTCTGTCCTTAGGCATTCTGTCTGCTCACGGTGTGGCTGAGCGACTGTACGTCCTTTCTGAGGGTATGTCTTGGTTGTGTATGCTCTTGGGCGAGCTGATTCTCTTGCATATGAGTCTAGTAACTTTGAAAATTAATATTGCTCTGGTCAGAGCAATACACTTGAGCAGATTGTCGTGAGCCAAGATCTGGTAAGACCCTGACCACATTGATTGGGTCTTCCTCCTTTGGGGCTATGACTGACTGCCTAAGAGCCCCATCATGGAATAATATCCGGGCAATCTATGCATGCACGCATGCACCTGTCTTTTTATATTAGGAACAATACTCTAGAGAATTCTGGATCGTTCAAGACTAACATTACGCAATAACGATGCTCCAGGAACCCACTCTCGAATCATCCTCTTGAACTCACGTTAGTCAGACGGCCGGCGCCAAAGTACAGTAGTTATGAGAAGAACACAATGATATTTTGAGTTACAAATACATTAACATATATGAAAATTAATCATTTATTTTTATTTTTACATCAACATATATGAAATAAAAAGAAATATTTTATTATTACACCAACATACATAGAAAATAATCCATTTTCACAAGTTTTGTAATACAATGTACATAAATTTAGCGTAACATGTAAGACTTAAGAGTATAAATTCATTACAGTTTATAAAGAGCCTTGGCTTACTTTCGGGATCTATTATTAGTCCTACAATGGAAGTTAGGAGCGATGCCTCGAATTTTATTTTGAACTTTTTTTTTGTTTTGTTTTTGGTAGACAGACGGAGACGTTTTGAGACAATTGCAGTTCTTGAAAGATTTTTTTCCAGATCATTTATTAAGGTTTTACAAGAAAACTTTCTTGTTCTATATAATAAAAAAATAGAATTTAGCGATAATAGAGAAAAAGACAAATATTAGCAGAGAGAGAGAGAGAGAGAGAGAGAGAGAGAGAGATTCGCATTTTTCTTTATGGAACAGTTAGATTGCCAAAGTATGCACATAAATTTAAAGAGAATGGTCTCAAAGGAATTTTTTTTTCCTGAAATATATAATTCTCTGGACCCATTAAAGAAATCAGAATATTTCTATCAAAATGGACTTTCGAGGGGGACTAAATAAAACCAAATTCTTTATGATACTTTTATTAAAGTTTATATGATATAAAATCTTGCATTTTTAATTCTTCTTATTCTATAATGACCTTTTGTCTTTTTTTTTTTAATTAAGTTTAAGGGAAAACGGGAAGATCTGCTGTTCTATTCTGTCGTAATATTTCATTAAAACTGTTATATATATGAAAACTATCTCACAAATTTTTAATATCAAATTTAGGGGGAGAGAGAAAAGATAACGAGTTGTGGAGAACTATAGCAAGTATAGAATCTTTTCTTCCTTATTCAAGGCAGCAATTTAGTTAGAGAGAGAGAGAGAGAGAGAGAGAGAGAGAGAGAGAGAGAGAGAGAGAGAGAGAGAGAGAGAGATTTTACTATAGGATGTATGCATTTAGAAGCAAAGTGATGGAGGTAATAAAGGTGAGAGACAATAGAAAGGAAACAAGGAAGTTAATTTGAGAATATGTCCCTTCGATATATGATGGAATGAAGAAAAACGAAGTTCCAACTCGAATGACTGTGAGTCACTGACCAGATACAGTCACTCTCCACATATGTTGTTCACCTGACTGATATTGGCCCGGAACGTCCCATCTCGGACTGTGAGTCACTCACTGATCATGCACAACTCTCCTGCACACATAGTTCCCTTGACATTCTTCTATTCCCGAGGGTGTCTTGTGGTATGGTGGTAATGTCATACTGAATATAAATGGAAAGACCAGTGTTCGATTCTTCCAATTGTGGGTAAAAATTTTTGTTGCTGCTCTTATTGATGATAACGAAAATGTCAGAGGGCTAACGAAACGACCTTTTCCATAAGCTAGATGAAAAGGAAATGCAAAGAAGAGAGAGTGAAGGAAATACTTCACAATGTAGAACCCATACAGGACAAAGTGTTGTTTTCCGTTGTTATCAAATACTCAAGTGTCAAATAGGCATGCTTTCACTAGACATACAAATGACGGAAGATATTAAATCTTTTAAGAAAAAAGACTTTCTTGTTTTTAAATAACCTTAGCACTGTGGATTTGACTATTAGTATGGAATACATTGTGTGGTACTCAAAATACCAAAGCATGTATATGACAAACAAATCTTGCAGGTCGTGTAAAGGAAGGAGGTTTCTCTATGTGATAGGACCAGGAAAACAACCGTTAAGGTGAAGTGGGTAAAAGTAAACATAACTATGACTTTCATCATAAAACAACACAATAGTTTTTGTCATAACAACACAGGATGGTTTTTACTCCATGTAAAAAGTCTTATTGTTGATGCTGTGAATTTCGTATCCATAATTTCCTTTTGTTTCTTAGTGATTGCTTGTTGATATACATTACGATTAAGCTTTGATTGTTTTCAAAATGTTTGTGAACTCGTTTGAATGCAAAGGGAGAGGAGTTTCTCATATATTTATTTAATTTGATAATGTATATATAGTCATTTCTATAATTGAATTTTTCTATTAAATGTAAATATTATAAAAAAATAATTAACTAAATATCATCAGTCTTTATATAGAACAATAATGTAAGAAAGATAAAAGAAATAAATATATATTAAGACGTCTGCAAACACTCCCAAATGTTTGTTGACTAAATTGTTCAATAATTGTTGTGTAGACGATAGACGTTACGATAACAAATCTGCAACTCAACGTTGTCACTGAGCTGAATTGCACTTTACGAAGATGACAATTATTGTAGGTATACATTCAGCGTTTTTTCTATTACGGTAAAGATAGAGAATTTGATGAGAATTTCTGGGGGTGATAGATTCAAATAAGTTCTTCCCTCACGCTTCCATATCGATATTAGCGAGCTCCTCTTATATTACTTGAGATTGTAAGTACGCTTGTCATAATGTAGATATAAAGTATCTCTGAAACCTTGGGATGCTGTACAGGTTTAGCCTATTCCTAACTATTCTCAGAAACCCTTAACAGAAATATGTGTCCTTACGTGTGATAGCAACTGCCTTCCCCCTTAACTTTACAGGCCAATGTTACGTTCCATTATTTGAGGAATATTAATTAAAAGATTGATTATCTTTACAGAGCAACAAAGCATTTCTTGGAAGAATTGTATGGATGACAGTCAATTGGTAACTAAAAGATTGCTTAACCCTGGATAGGTACGATGGGTCGTTCGCGACCCCGAGCGTCAAAAAAAAAACAGGTTTTTCTCACGTGACTCACCCCCGTGACTGAATTTGTGGGTGATCGACCTGCAGGAGGTGTCTCCCCTACACGCTCTAGTAGTGTCCAGATGTGCATTGCTGTAGCTGTACTCCTTCCCCGATTTCTGAGACGCGTCGGGGTCGAGCGCGACCGAGTTTACCCTTCTAAGGTAATTTGCATAATTATCAAAGTTATTACGTATTATGAAATTTTCGTAGAATGGTGCAACTTGTATAGGTTATCAGTTGTGGAAAGTCTTGGTGGATTGTTTGGCTACCATGTGCATGATTTTTTTTTTAGTTAAAATGTCGTTCATCACCACGAGGACCATTTTACCGCGAGTGCCCCTTTTTAATTTTTTTTCATTTTTTTGCCAAGTCATTTTTCCGTAAGATATTGCCAAATAGTGTCGTAAAACTTTTGCTTGTTTAGTGTTGGAAAGTGTGTCTAGATGATCTGGCTACCCATGCGTGACTTTGTTTTTGTCAGATACGACGTAGTTATTGGTATATTGGGTATTTAACTGCGGTTACCAATTTCTGTTTTTTTTCAATATTTGTAAAAATTACTACGTAGTAAGGAATTGCCGTATATTATTCATTTTTTTTTTCATGTTTATGTGTTAGAAAGTATGCCTTGATGGTTGGGCTAACACGTGCATGTCTTTTTTTTTATCTGAGATGCTGTATATTAGAATGTCGGGCATTTTACCGCGAGTGCCCCTTTTTCATTTTTTTGCCAAGTCATTTTTCCGTAAGATATTGCCAAATAGTGTCGTAAAACTTTTGCTTTTTTAGTGTTGGAAAGTGTGTCTAGATGATCTGGCTACCCATGCGTGATTTTGTTTTTGTCAGATACGACGTAGTTATTGGTATATTGGGTATTTAACTGCGGTTGCCAATTTCTGTTTTTTTTCAATATTTGTAAAAATTTACTACGTAGTAAGGAATTGCCGTATATTATTGATTTTTTTCATGTTTATGTATTAGAAAGTGTGCTTTGATGGTTGGGCTAACACGTGCATGTCTTTTTTTTTTATCTGAGATGCCGTATATTAGAATGTTGGGCATTTTTCCGCGAGTACCCCTTTTTATTTGTTTTGCATTTTTTTGCTTAGTCATGTTACCGTAAGGAATTGGAAAGTAGTGTCGCAAAACTTATATTTTTATAGTGTTGGAAAGTGTTTCTAGATGATCTGGCTACTCATGCCTATTTTTTTTTTAGCCAGATATGGCGTATATATAAGTATGTGTTCGATTTTCCTGTGATTGCCATTTTTTCGTTTTTTCCCATTTCTTTCAAAATTACTACGTACTAAGGAACTATCACAGAGTAATGATTCATTTATATGTTTATTTGTCGGAAAATGTGCCTTGATGGTTTGCCTAGCACGTGGCTGAAATTTTTTTTTTTCTGAAATGTCGTATATTAGAATGGTAATTTTTCCATTTCCATTTTGCATTTTTTGGCTTAGTCATGTTACCGTAAGGAATTGGCAAGTATTGTCGCAAAACTTATAATTTTATAGTGTTGGAAAGTGTTTCTAGATGATCTGGCTACTCATGCCTATCTTTTTTTTTTAGCCAGATATGGCGTATATATAGGTATGTGTTCGATTTTCCTGTGATTGCCATTTTTTCGTTTTTTCCCATTTCTTTCAAAATTACTACGTACTAAGGAACTATCACAGAGTAATGAATCATTTAGATGTTTATTTGTCGGAAAATGTGCCTTGATGGTTTGCCTAGTACGTGGCTGAATTTTTTTTTCTGAAATGCTGTATATTAGAATGTTAGCCATTTTTCCGCGAGTGCCCCTTTTTATTTGTTTTGCATTTTTTTGCTTAGTCATGTTACCGTAAGGAATTGGCAAGTAGTGTCGCAAAACTTATATTTTTATAGTGTTGGAAAGTGTTTCTAGATTATCTGGCTACCCATGCCTATCTTTTTTTTAGCCAGATATGGCGTATATATAGGTATGTGTTCGATTTTCCGGTGATTGCCATTTTTTCGTTTTTTCCCATTTCTTTCAAAATTACTACGTACTAAGGAACTATCACAGAGTAATGATTCCTCTAGATGTTTATTTGTCGGAAAATTTTGTTTACTTCTTTTTTGATTGAATATCATCAAATTTTTTTAGCTAAAATATTATATTTTACATTTTTTTTTTTTCGATTTTATTTCCCTTCAAAAAAAATTTTTTGGGTCATAATTTTGATTTTATAGTCGTAAAATAATCGACAATTATCCAGCAACCCACCATACAATTTTTATGCATATCCAATAATAATTAGATTAGTAAATAACACCTTGAAATTGACATACCCTTCCTACATTTCAAGTGGCAGATTAGGGAGTCTGAGTCAGTGTGGTTGGCGGCCATTTTGTGGACATATCCGAAGCGTAAGTTGCCCTATCTATATATATTCTTTTTCCCTATAGAATTTGTGATATTTTGGTATATTTTTACCTGCATAAATATCATATTATATATTAAATATATGTATTTTTTTACGAAATTTCTAAGTACTCAAAAAATTACCTTTAGATATGGCCCCTGATATAAATGTAATTTACAGAATAATGAAGATTTTTTTACATATTTCTATTTTAGGATAACATATGTTTATTCCCTAAAAAAATTGGCCACTTCCTATTTCATTTGGGTACCCAAAAAAATTCATGAAATTTGGACAAATTTTTTTGGCCAAAAAAAGTTACCCTTTTTTTCTCATTTCAGATCTTCACCTCCATGGGTCTGACTTCATCCAAAATACATCAAGATGTGTCCTAAACATTCAAGAATCAATTCCTAAAAGGATTTGTGTATATATGCATAAACTTTTTTTTTATGAATTTTTATGTCAGGTCTTTTTTTTCTACTTAATTTTTTAAAATATTTATAATAAATAGTTTTTCTGCAGATGAGTAGTATTTATCTTTACAGTTGTTTTAAGCATTCATTGAAGTTTTTTTTGGCAAAAGAAAAAAGGAGGTTACTGCAAAAACTGATTTTTCAAGAATTTTTTTTGGCGTCGGGGTCGTTCGCGTCCGAGTATACCCTTAAAGGGGTGTCCGAGGAGCGTACCTATCCAGGGTTAAACTAACATGCCGAAAGAGTTATATTAACATGTGTTAAAACCATGTGTATATATGTATACATACACAATCTCTGGTGTCATTAACAAATGACATGCAGATGTAGATACATTTTGTGTAGAACCATCGTATATTAACTGATATCTCTTGGATATAGCAAATTGGTGCTCGAGTTAGCCTGTGTCTGACAGTCTAGAAACCTTCCAGATTCTCTTCTAATCTTAAACAGTCTCTATCAAAATATTCATATGCTTCAATGAGAAATTGGATTTTGGTGTATCTTGCTTTAATGTGGGAGGTAACATCCTTAATTTGAATGGCGAGTCGTGATAACAACACTAAATTTTGATGATTTAAACCATTAAACAGTAAATGTTTACAACAGTTGTGTGGGCAGAATGAATGGTAAATTCTATACAATAGCACCGCCAGCAAGTTATCAAATTTGAGTACTTTCACTATAAAGAGGGAAGTCCAAGGTTTCGTTTCATATATAAATCTAAGCGGTGCCAGGGCTGGAAGTGGTTTAAAATTTAAAATTAAATGTGACCCACCTGAAAAAACACAAGGTACCTCAAATTCATAACTCTCTCAAATTTCTCTTCAGACTGAGCTCTTGTTTGTACGTTAAAAACATACATCATGTCATTATTACATCATCGACTGTATTCTACATAACAAGACGTCACCCAAGAGTCATAGTTTTTAACCAATGATGATTAGCCATATTTTACTTGGGACTAGTATTTTAACAAAACTTGAATCATGTGACTTAAATATTCAATCAAATGACAGTTTTAATAGGAAACTAACACTTTCCGACACTGTTCACACAATTTCCAAAATTTTTCAGTCTTTTGAGAGCCATGGAGTCATGTGGACATTCAGTTCTGGTGTGGTTTCTCCTTTACCACCTACTTTGACATCAATTTCCCCAAGTTCTTGTCTCAATTGTTATTTGAATAATAAAGATTTTGTTTTTTGTTATTGTGGAAGCATCAAAAACATAATAAAGTGCTAACAAGATGACGATGTTATTAAGAGTGAAAGTGACACTATATGGCCAACCTGTGGTTCTAAGTGCCCACTTCATATTAACATTAAGCATTTGGGTGTGACAGAAGGCATGTTGTATTGAAAAACAAGAAGAAAGTGTAATAAAAAATGATATAGTTTTTACGTATCGATTTTTATGAGAACTCGGTTTGAAAAGTCTCATTTAGGTATAAAATCTAATTTGTTACTTGTATATAATTATATTATAATTAAATTTGATTATAAATTTGTTCAAAATAAATTAAAAATCTCTCACAAAACCATAAATGATTGTTGTTCATTCATTCGTGAGGTTATTGTGCATTGGGTATTGAGTCTAAAAGGTGCAGCTTGCCTTTACCTTCCAACCTAAATAAGTACACAAATGGTTTTAGGCTGACATATTCAATATGGCTGTGAAAGGGGTGAGTTACATTCACGCTAGGTAAGGATGCAGCTACTAGGTTAGGTTAGGCTATGTTGACTTTTTTGGATAGCTGGTGGCCTTGTTTATTGCTAATTCTACACATGCCATTATTTGTATGTTAAAAGGGATTCTTTAATTCATTCCCCACCCAAAAACGCCGGTTTTCCACTGGAGGTCCCCCAAAATTAGAAATGTTAACAATTAAGGTAAAACTGCTGTTCCTCCTCTAAAAAGATGTCAGCTTTAGATAAAGCACCAAGTAATTTATCAGAAGGAAAAATAATCAAATTTATTAGTGGTGGAGCTATTGTATAAAATGCCTGAATGAATTTCACTTCTCGCCTTTGGAAAGACTTCTGCACCAAATATTGTTTATCTAAAAAGTAATGGGATACTTGGGTAGTTTAATCTATATTTACCAAGGCACCGCTCAGAGTTACTATGATATTTGCTGCTCAAAGTAAATATGATGTTTGCTGATTAAAAAGAAGGTATCCTGGTTAAGGTTAAATGAGGTTAATGCTCTCTTTGGATTATAGTAGTTTTGCAATCTCGCCATATCATAACGGTATATGTATGGTCATATATACTTGAGTTAAAAGTTAGAAATGTATCTAAGAGTATACTACCATTAGACAATTATTGGGTCCTTTGACTGGTCATACGGTACTACATTGGATCCCTCTCTCTAGTTACTTCTCATTTTTTGTTTGCCTACACTTACACCAACTACTCTGGCCTATTCCTTCTACATTCTCCTCTGTCCTCACACACCTGACAACACTGAGATTACCAAGCAACTCTTTTTTGCTTAAGGGGTTAACTTCAGCAATGTCTTTGTTCAAAGGTAACTTTCCTCTTGGTAAGGGTAGAAGAGACTCTTTAGCTATGGTATACAGGTGTTCTAGGAAAAGGAGGATACTCCAAAATCAAACATTGTTCTCTTGTCTTAGGTAGTGCCATATAGCATCTGTACCATGTTTTTCCACTCTCTTGGGTTGGAGTTCTTTAGCTTGAAGGTACACTCGGGCACGCTGTTCTATCTTATTTCTCTTCTTCTTGTTTTAAAGTTTTATATAAATTATTTATTTAAATGTTATTTTCTTAAAATATTTTATATTGATTGTTTATTACTTCTCTTATAGTTTATTTCTTTGATATTTCCTTTCCTTGCTGGGCTATTTTCCCCGTTGAAGCCCTTGGGCTTATAGCATCCTGCTTTTCCAACTAGCATTATAGCATAAAAAATAATAATAGTAATAAAAACTGAGTTTTGTTTCATAAATCCTCTCTCTCTCTCTCTCTCTCTCTCTCTCTCTCTCTCTCTCTCTCTCTCTCTCTCTCTCTCTCTCTCTCTCTCTCTCTGAACTGATTATGAAAATGAGTAGCCTATACGTCGATTTGCCTTAATGTATAAGTTCAAGAGCAAAGCCTCCTTTCGCTCTTTCAGTTATGCTGAAAAAGATCAATGGTCAGTATAAAATAAGAAAGAATAAGAATATAACATTAAACTTTATGATCCATAGCGTAGGTAAAGGTGGACATGGGTGGGCACGTGCACAGCCACGAGATTACTGTACCCACCCAGGTGCCCACCCACTGGCCACGGGCCCACTAAGGCACCTCTCTATTGACGGAATAAATATATGTCCTCCCTCGGTTGGTCTGGTCTGGTGAAGATTGCCATGCCTGTAGTATGGCACTGGCTCTTGTCGTTGGACAGCGCGTGAGAGGATATCATTTCTGAAAAGAGGAGGTTTCCAAAGGAGGCCAAAACTGCAACATTAGAGAGCAAGGGTTGGTTTTGCAAAGGGTATCTGGAACATGAAAAGTTGGAGGATTATTGACTTTAGCAGGGATTTGACATAGACATACAAGAGAGGGAAGTAACCCGAAAAAGGAGACTCTTTTTTAGGTCCAGGAAAGGAAAGTTTAAGTTAGAGAAAAAGTGTTGATAGCAGCAAGTCCCAGTAAGTAGGAGAGACTGGGAGAGGAGAGAAGTTTTTTTTTTCTTCAATCAGAGAGAAAGGGAGAAGGTTTAAGCAAAATAGCTTATCCCTGCTCGGTGGTTTGGAGCTGGAACTGTTGCAATAATTGCATGAAGGTGGGAGTTTTGGTTGAGGAAAGGACTCAGGTGAGGATTTTAAAGGCAATTGGGATAGGGTCTTCCAAGGACATAGACTCATCTTGTTGAGCCAGTGATTGAAGTGGGTTGGAGGATGTGTGTTTAGAAATTGGTGCTGGTTGCGGCTGGGCGGTACTTGCAGGAACAGTTGCAGTGGGCGGCTGTCGCTGTCTCCTCTGGCAAGGAGGTCGCTGGTCTTTGGGTGGCTGGATTGAAGCTGGTTTCTTCTGTCTAGGAGAGGAAGTATTCTTCATCGCTGCTATCCTCTCCAGTCGCTCTGGGCAGCGCCTGTTCCAAATATGGTGAGGCCTGGAGCAGTTTGAGCACTTGGATGTAGTTTGTTTGCCCTTTTTGTGGGCTTTAACCCTGGATAGGTACGGTCCTCGGACACCCCTTTAAGGGTATACTCGGACGCGAACGACCCCGACGCCAAAAAAAATTCTTGAAAAATCAGTTTTTGCAGTAACCTCCTTTTTTCTTTTGCCAAAAAAAACTTCAATGAATGCTTAAAACAACTGTAAAGATAAATACTACTCATCTGCAGAAAAACTATTTATTATAAATATTTTAAAAAATTAAGTAGAAAAAAAAAGACCTGACATAAAAATTCATAAAAAAAAAGTTTATACATATATACACAAATCCTTTTAGGAATTGATTCTTGAATGTTTAGGACACATCTTGATGTATTTTGGATGAAGTCAGACCCATGGAGGTGAAGATCTGAAATGAGAAAAAAAGGGTAACTTTTTTTGGCCAAAAAAAATTGTCCAAATTTCATGAATTTTTTTGGGTACCCAAATGAAATAGGAAGTGGCTAATTTTTTTAGGGAATAAACATATGTTATCCTAAAATAGAAATATGTAAAAAAATCTTCATTATTTTGTAAATTACATTTATATCAGGGGCCATATCTAAAGGTAATTTTTTGAGTACTTAGAAATTTCGTAAAAAAATACATATATTTAATATATAATATGATATTTATGCAGGTAAAAATATACCAAAATATCACAAATTCTATAGGGAACAAGAATATATATAGATAGGGCAGCTTACGCTTCGGATATGTCCACAAAATGGCCGCCAACCACACTGACTCAGACTCCCTAATCTGCCACTTGAAATGTAGGAAGGGTATGTCAATTTCAAGGTGTTATTTACTAATCTAATTATTATTGGATATGCATAAAAATTGTATGGTGGGTTGCTGGATAATTGTCGATTATTTTACGACTATAAAATTAAAATTCTGACCCAAAAAATTTTTTTTGAAGGGAAATAAAATCGAAAAAAAAATGTAAAACAATATTTTAGCTAAAAAAATTTGATGATATTCAATCAAAAAATAAAGTAAACAAAATTTTCCGACAAATAAACATCTAGAGGAATCATTACTCTGTGATAGTTCCTTAGTACGTAGTAATTTTGAAAGAATTGGGAAAAAACGAAAAAATGGGAATCACCGGAAAATCGAACACATACCTATATATACGCCATATCTGGCTAAAAAAAGATAGGCATGGGTAGCCAGATCATCTAGAAACACTTTCCAACACTATAAAAATATAAGTTTTGCGACACTACTTGCCAATTCCTTACGGTAACATGACTAAGCAAAAAAATGCAAAACAAATAAAAAGGGGCACTCGTGGAAAAATGGCCATTCTAATATACGGCATTTCAGAAAAAAAAAATTTCAGCCACGTGCTAGGCAAACCATCAAGGCATATTTTCCGACAAATAAACATATAAATGAAATATTACTCTGTGATAGTTCCTTAGTACGTAGTAATTTTGAAAGAAATGGGAAAAAACGAAAAAATGGCAATCACAGGAAAATCGAACACATACTTATATCTACGCCATATCTGGCTAAAAAAAAAATAGGCATGGGTAGCCAGATCATCTAGAAACACTTTCCAACACTATAAAAATATAAGTTTTGCGACACTACTTGCCAATTCCTTACGGTAACATGACTAAGCAAAAAAATGCAAAACAAATAAAAAGGGGCACTCGCGGAAAAATGCCCAACATTCTAATATACGGCATCTCAGATAAAAAAAAAAGACATGCACGTGTTAGCCCAACCATCAAGGCACACTTTCTAACACATAAACATGAAAAAAAAATCAATAATATACGGCAATTCCTTACTACATAGTAAATTTTTACAAATATTGAAAAAAAACAGAAATTGGCAACCGCAGTTAAATACCCAATATACCAATAACTACGTCGTATCTGACAAAAACAAAATCACGCATGGGTAGCCAGATCATCTAGACACACTTTCCAACATTAAAAAAGCAAAAGTTTTACGACACTATTTGGCAATATCTTACGGAAAAATGACTTGGCAAAAAAATTAAAAAAAATTAAAAAGGGACACTCGCGGTAAAATGCCCGACATTCTAATATACGACATCTCAGATAAAAAAAAAGACATGCACGTGTTAGCCCAACCATCAAGGCACACTTTCTAACACATAAACATGAAAAAAAAATGAATAATATACGGCAATTCCTTACTACGTAGTAATTTTTACAAATATTAAAAAAAAAACAGAAATTGGTAACCGCAGTTAAATACCCAATATACCAATAACTACGTCGTATCTGACAAAAACAAAGTCATGCATGGGTAGCCAGATCATCTAGACACACTTTCCAACACTAAACAAGCAAAAGTTTTACGACACTATTTGGCAATATCTTACGGAAAAATGACTTGGCAAAAAAATGAAAAAAAATGAAAAAGGGGCACTCGCGGTAAAATGGTCCTCGTGGTGATGAACGACATTTTAACTAAAAAAAAAAACATGCACATGGTAGCCAAACAATCCACCAAGACTTTCCACAACTGATAACCTATACAAGTTGCACCATTCTACGACAATTTCATAATACGTAATAACTTTGATAATTATGCAAACTACCTCAGAAGGGTAAACTCGGACGCGAACGACCCCGACGCGTCTCAGAAATCGGGGAAGGAGTACAGCTACAGCAATGCACATCTGGACACTACTAGAGCGTGTAGGGGAGACACCTCCTGCAGGTCGATCACCCCCAAATTCAGTCACAGGGTTGAGTCACGTGAGAAAAACCTGTTTTTTTTTGACGCTCGGGGTCGCAAACGACCCACCGTACCTATCCAGGGTTAATGCACACTTCTGTGCCGTCTCCTTGGCTGCAAACACTGCAGACGATGGGGCCTTCACACTCCTCCTTGTGATGGCCGAAACGTTGACATCTGTAGCAGCAAAGGGGCTCTGGTGTGTTGTCCTGGATGGGGAATGTCCCCTAGACTCCTAGATCCAGCTTGGAGGGAGCTGGACCGATGAAGATAGTGATGAGTCGTCGAACAGGTACGTTGACTTTACTCATGCAGCGAACAGCATAGTCAATGTTGCTGTATGAAGTTGCAATGGAAACTGGCATCGTAACAGGATACCTGGTTATCACTGCTTTCTTCCTGACAAAAGCAGGGTCCAGCAGCATTAGAGATGGCTCCTCCTGGAGGGATCTGGCTGTCTCGAGGTCTTTGGGGGCGATTATTAAATCACCTTTCCTGTTGGGTCTGGCAATGAGCTGCTTGCCAGGCTTTGCATCCACGGCAGCAAAAGAGGCGTAGGAAATTGAACTGTTGACCTGCAAAAGTCAAAACTTCGGCAGAGGTTTCTTGGGCTGTGAAGCTGGGATGTACGCTGCAAGAGAAGAAGCTTCTTGCAGGAGTTCGGTAAGGCAGTCCGTACAATTGCAGTCCGTGGAGTGGTTCCCATGTTCAGTCTCCATGACATTGGACTCAGGCGTGGAGGTAGAAGTGTTGACTGCTCCTGCAACTGAGTGCTGAGGAGCTGTAAGGACTAACAAGGATGAGTCTGTGCACTCAGTCCTTGGTGTCATCAGTGGCGATGGAAGGGCTGGTATTGACGCTAGTTGAGGACGTTCAGGGCTCTCCCTTCTCTTGGGAAGAGGTGTAGTTGCTTCCTGGGTAGCAGATTTCAAGGTTATATAGTACTTAAGAACCTTAATAGAGGCGACATTTTACCCCTTGCAGCTGCGCCTGACATGATGGTTTATCAGGGTTTTGTCGTCGACTTCCGTGGTGCGAAAGCCAACGGTGTTGAAGAGGTTGACCCGTCGCTTTTGGTACGACGTACAGTATTAACAGCCGCAATCTGGATCATCGTAGAGGTCTCTGCAGTGTCTGTTACCTTCGGGGTACAAGTTCCATGCCCAATCTCTGATGTGAAAGACTGACATGGAGGCGAAGCTCTAAGGTGACTGCAATGAGTTTACTTAGAGCGGCATCAAGAGCATTGATTCATTGAAGTCAGCTCGAGTGCCGGCTTAGTCTGCCTCGGTTGGAATATGTCTCATGATATAAAACTGCTGAGAAGTGATAGAATGATATTCATAGTGTAATTTAGTGTTATCAGTTGTGCATAGATCTCATTGCAATAGGTTAAATTCTAAAGATTGATATTCGCTTTCCTTTTATAGATTTTTTTTTTCGAAACGAGGAAAAAATACAAACAAGTATTTACATATGAACTCTAACAACAATCAAATTTATTACATCTCTATAACTGCATGTGGGCATATACTCACAAAAACACACATACACACACACACACACACACATATATATATATAGATATATATATATATATATATATATATATATATATATATATATATATATATATATATATATATATATATATATATATATATATATATATATCAATATATATATATATATATATATATATATATATATATATATATATATATATATATATATATATATATATATATATATATATATATATATATATATATATATATATATATATATATATATATATATATATATATATATATATATATAGATATATATATATATATATATATATATATATATATATATATATATATATATATATATATATATATATATATATATATATATATATCTATATATATATATATATATATATATATATATATATATATATATATATATATATATATATATATATATATATATATATATATATATATTTATATATATATATATATATATATATATATATATATATATATATATGTATATATATATATATATATATATATATATATATATATATATATATATATATATATATATATATATATATATATATATACAGTGAGCCCTCGCTACTTCGCGGTTCGACAATCGCGGATTCACCACTTCGCGGGGTTTTCCCATAACCCATATATATATACATATTGCGGATTTTCCGGAAAATTCGAAAATACCGCGAAATCTGAAGACAACCAAATACGATATTTTGTTACCTGTAATTCCATTAATACTGTGATTAGTAATATCTGTTTTTACTGATTGTTCATTGCATTACATATGATATATAATTCAGCAGAGAAAGAAATAGAACACGAAAAGAGAATGTGATCATACGATAAATCAGTACTGTATACAGTACGTAGTAAAATTAAATCAAACATGAAACGCAAATCAGATGCAGTCATACCATATTAGAATGGTGTACTGTAATGGATGTGCTTCTTTTCCATGAATCTTTTGTATATATACGTACGTAGTACTGCATCCAATAATATTCTTTGTTGCAAAAATCACATTTCGAATAAGCGTACGAGAGAGAGAGAGAGAGAGAGAGAGAGAGAGAGAGAGAGAGAGAGGCGTAAAATGGCGTACGTAAAGCTGTATTATTATTATTGTTATTATTATTATTATTGTTGTTGTTGTTAATAAAATTATTATTGTTATTATTATTATCATTATTATTATTATTATTACTGTACAGTATTATTATCATTATTTATTATTATTACGGTATTTACTTAATCTACGTACGTTCGGTATGCGCGGGGCATCTTCTATGAGTAGGTAACTTACGCATCATAGTACTGTAAGACAGGTTGTGATTGGTTCAAGCGCTGATAGATGACGAATCAGAACTCAAGTTTTGTTATCTAGCCTGTGATTGGTGTTTTGCCCGCATCTCCTACCCGCAGCATCTAAGTTCTCGCGGGGCTGGATCGTCCACTCTCTGTTACCGCGTATCGCTGAGTAGACGTTCTTAAGTGTGTGAATCTTTGCTGTGTGCGACTTTTTTAAGTTGAACTTTTTGTTACTGTAAATCCTACTGTAATGGCTCCCAAGCGTTCTGCTTCTCTTAAGGCTGGTAGTGAGCCTAAACGCCACCGAAGGATGATGACGATAGCTGAGAAGGTTACGCTTCTCGACATGTTAAAAGATGGTAGAAGTTACGTGGCCGCCGGCCGCCATTTTGGCATCAACGAATCTACTGTTCGCTATATCAAGAAGGACGAGGCGAACATTAGAAAGACGGCTGCAATCACCTTTAGCAGATCAGCGATGCGAGTCGTTACAACGCGTAATAAAACGATCGTACGTATGGAAGGTGCTTTAGCTGTGTGGATTGCCGACTGCCGGAAGAAGAGCATAGCGTTGGATACGAACACCATCCAAACAAAGGCTTTGAGCTTATATGAGAATTTTGCTGCAAAGGAACCTAAAGATGACGACGGCAACCATGCTAAAGATGATGATGATGCAGATGATCCTCAACCAGGGATATCCACTGATTCCCAGCCTCAGAAACGTTTTTCCGCCAGCAAAGGATGGTTCGCGAAGTTTCAGAAACGTTTCACCCTGAAAAGCGTTTCCCTGCATGGGGAGTCTGCTTCCGCTGATACTGCCGCTGCTGAAACTTACGTGAACCAGACGTTCAAGAATATTATCGCCGAAGGTGGATACAAGCCGTAACAAGTCTTTAATATGGATGAGACCGGCTTGTTTTGGAAGAGAATGCCGTCGCGAACTTTCCTGTTCAAAGAGGAAGCCAAAGCCTCTGGCTTTAAAGCATTCAAGGATCGCGTTACCCTCGTGATGTGTGGCAATGCTGCTGGATTTTTGTTAAAGCCGGGGCTTATTTATAAGTCGAAAAATCCTCGCGCTTTGAAAAATAAAAATAAGAATCTCCTTCCCGTGTACTGGATGCATAATCAAAAAGCATGGATTACGAAGATGCTGACCTCCAACTGGTTCCATCAGTGTTTTATCCCGCAAGTCAGCAAATATCTCTTAGAGAAGGGCTTGCCATTCAAGATCCTTCTCCTTATGGATAACGCTGGTGGACACGCAACTGACCTGTCGCCTGAGGGCATTCAGGTTGAGTTCCTGCCACCCAACACCACGTCATTAATTCAACCGATGGACCAGGGGGTTATCAGGGCGTTCAAGGCCCTCTACACAAAGAACACCTTGGCGGACCTCGTTGCGTGTGTGGATGCTGCCCAAGAAGACGAGGATTAAGATTTTAACTTGAATGCGTACTGGCGGCAGTACACCATAGCCACGTGCCTGCAGAATATTCAGAAGGCACTTCAAGAGATGAAACATGCAACCGTGAATGCGAGCTGGAAGAAGTTGTGGCCCGATATTGTTTACTAAGACAAGGGATTTACTCCGTCGGAAATCCAACACTCTGCAATACGCAAATCTGTGCAGTTGGCTGCCATAATTGGAGGTGACGGGTTTGGCGACATGACGACTGAAGACGTCGACGAGTTGTTGGACTGCCATTCCCAGCCCCTAACTGACGCAGACCTCGAAGACCTGACGAAATCGGCAAGTGAAGAAGAGAGTGATACCCAGGAAGAGACCCAAGAAAATGTCGAAGAAACCGGCTTAACATTAGAACGGCTTGCCAAGGCCTGCAACCATGCGAAGGAGTTGAAAGAAATGTTGCAAGAGTGGGACGAAGATATGTTTCGCTCGATGCAATTCTGCAACAAGATCGATGAAGACATGACTGCCTACAAAATGCTCTTGGATCGTAAAAAGAAGCAGCGGCAACAACTTCTGATCACAATGTTCTTCCAGCCTCGCAAAAAAGAGCCAGTTCCTCCTGCTAGTACGCCTTCGGAAGAAATTGAAGAAGTTTCCCAGGAAGAAGTTGAAGAGGTGTCCCAGGAAAAGACACCTCCGTCTGAAGAGACGTAAAATAGTACCTGGCTGCAGAGTAGAACACATCATCAGCTTCATCATCATCATTTCTACAGTGCAGCAAATTCATCGCCATCATCATTCAAGTTTTTCTTCAACTTCTTTTGTGGTGAGTACAGTAACAATCTTTATTTTTTACTTTAATATTCTTACTGTACATTCTAAAACTGTATTTGTGCCTGTTTTATAGTTTAGTACTGTACGTACTGTATGCATTAAGTTAAAGGGAAGGTTTTAAAGTCTACATGTTGTAACCTATCATATTTTTTGTTTAAAATTTACATTTACGTACGTAAAACAATCTCTCTCTCTCTCTCTCTCTCTCTCTCTCTCTCTCTCTCTCTCTCTCTCTCTCGTAAATTGTTTTCCTGCTTTGCTACGTACAATACTGTATAAATTATATTTGTAAGGTAACATATTTTGTAAATGCTTTTACTGTAAATACTGTATGTACTGTATCATTATTTATCACTATCATCATGCGCGTTAAATGCCTTGTTTGTTCTGAGCGTGTTGTTTACTGAGCATACACGCCGTCGTTTCAGGCGGCGTCATAAAGAAAAACATTTCATTTGGAAGTCCTAAGAAAAATACGTAAACTAAAACATTGGTAATAAAAAAATCAACATAGAGTACTGTATAATCAATATAATCGATGCAAAAACTAACTTATACATATATGTGTACACTAAATGAGTTTGTTTCTTCATTATGATCAGAGATGAACGTAAAAAAAACATTGGTTGCCATTATTTATCGTGCTTTTTAGGTGTTTAGGAAACGCATGATATAAAATCGCCTTCAATATTTGTGCCTGTTTTAGTTTAGGGTGCTGTAGTACATGCATTAAGTGTTCTGTACATTAAAGGGTGGTTTGTTAACAGTACTACGTACAAGGGAAAGTTTTAAAAGTCCGAATATACATGTTAAATAAATAGGTAAATATGATGTCAATACTTTGCGGATTTTCACCTATCGCGCCCGCGTCTGGAACCTATCTACCGCGATAAACAAGGGTTCACTGTATATATATATATATATATATATATATATATATATATATATATATATATATATATATATATTTATATATATGTATATATGTATATATATATATGTATATATATATATATATATATATATATATATATATATATATATATATAAGATGTGACGTAATTGTGCAGATTACGATCTTTAAAGAAAGCATCAATCGGACTCTTCACATGACACAGTGACTTCGTGTCAATCCAGAGCGACTAATTGACACTCAAAATTCTTGTATATGACTGAACCTGTTAATATTATTAACGGTTCAAAAAAAACACCCGAGCTCGATCATTTATTTTGGAGCTGCACCTCGTTGGAATAGTTTTAATTCGTGTAGGAACAATTTGGTTTCAACCTTAGTCTAACTCACGGACAAAAGAAACTCTGTTGTAATAATCGAAATACAATAGTTTAATTTTTAAGTCAACAAAAAAAAAAAAAGGAAATGATCGTAAACCTCTTAAGGAGATATCTTACAATTGACAAATAAAGCAAAAATGTGTTTTCGAGTTTATGGTTAATAAATCGAGAAATGATTACAGTAAAAAAAACGAAAAGACAAAACTAAGCTTAATTCTCTCTAGCAATCCAAATACATTCAGATGCACAAATAACAATAAAAGAAAAAAGGTATCACTTAATTTCTATTTTCCGAAATCACTCGGTAAAATAAACTGCAGAACATAAATGTCAAATTAATAATTATGGTAAGAAAAGTGCACGGGTGATCCCGTAACAAATGAAAATAATGTTGGCAATCTGTCTATGTACCCCCGACAACAAAAGAAAAAACCCTCACTTCGCACTTCAATTTTTATACAACAAAAAAAAAAAAAACTGTTATTACTTGACATAAGAAAACTTGTAACATAAAACAAGAAAAAACAAAATGATGTTGGTGTCGAATAGGGTGTCACATTATTACGAGAAACTAATCCCCACAATTATCCCTCAGCTTCACTCCCTTGGAATTCCCATCCATGCAACTTGACACCTTAGGCACTTTTCTTTTTGTTTTAATTCTCTCCCTCGCACAGGGGTCAGTACTTAACTTCAAAACTTCAAACAGCAGGTGTTCTTTGGGACGTCAACGCAGATGGTTCCTTTCTTCGTCCTGAGTGTGTTCTTTGACTCAGACGGAGTTCGAGCCTCTTGGAGGTTTCAGGGGGGGGGGGGAGAGCCTGTCCTGGGGGACGCAGGCACGTGCTGGCTCCTGGGAAGAGTTGTTTCTTGTATGGCCTCCGGACTGGAACTGGTTTCTTCTACCCTCACAGCCTTAGGCTCCGCAGTGAAGATTTTTTTGGGCCATCCCCTTTTCTCTTGATTGGGTAATCTTGACTTCCAAGGGCAGTCTTCATCTTTTGAGGGCCAATGGCATCTTGTGACCCCTCCTTATTTTTCTGCGTGTTGGCCAATCATGACCAGGGGTCTTCTTCTTTGTGGACTTCGATGCCCCGGTCTATGAGAACCTTTATTCTCACATCTGGCGTATCTCTGTGGCTGACCTGGGAAGAGGGGAGAATTAAGCGCCTGACAAGTTAATGGCCAAGGAGGTCTCTGTAACGCAATCCAGACCTCCTTTGTTAGTTGAGGCTTGTTCTTAAGTTACATAGACGAGGAAATCCATGAGAGCAAGCTGTTTACCAAGAAAAACAAACTAAAAGAATTATGACGGTTAAGTTGTCCTTTGGAGGGTAGAACTCCCTCGCACAGGACTTCACACTTCCCCCCTTAAAAAAAAGATTTCCTGCTCAATGAAAAGGAAATCGTCTCCCATCTAATCTGTAACTGAACTCACAGCTTGGCTCTCACGAGAAAAGGTGAAATTACAACTAACAAACAAAAAAAACTGGAAGCAAAAAAAAATAATCAAATGACAGTTATAACTATTCCCAAATTACTTTCATACGCCCCAACTCTAATTCATCCTTGAAAGACAGTCTGCTAGAATGTTCTGAGTCCCTGGAATATGCAAAATGTTCAAATTTACTTCTTGTAGCCGTAGACTCCATTTGAGTAGTCTGCGGTTCTTGTTTTTCATTGCATGCAAGAATGTTAAGGGATTGTGATCTGTAAAGATGTTATTGGGCAATGAATTAGATTGAAGGTAAATAGAGAAATGTTCTACGGCAAGTACTAAAGCCAATAGCTCCTTTTCTACAGTGGCATAGTTCTTTTCATGCCGGTTAAATTTCTTAGAGAAGTATGCCACAGGGTGTTTCATGTTTTGATCATCTTCCTGCAATAAGACTGCACCAGCCCCATGATCACTGGCATCTACTGCTACTTCAAATTCTCTGTCAAAATCTGGTGCTTTCAGCACCGGTGATAGACTTAGCAACCTCTTCAGGGAGTCAAATGCGTCTTGACAATGGTTAGACCAAACATACTTGTTATTCTTCTTGAGAAGATTAGTGAGAGGCAAAGCAATGGTAGAGTAATTCTCACAGAACTTTCTGTAATAGCCGGTCATTCCCAAGAACCGACGCAATGCTCGGCGGCTTTGCGGGACTGGAAATTGTTGAATGCTCTCAACCTTTGCCTGTACTGGGCGAACAGATCCTCGACCTACTATATGACCCAAGTAGGTGACTGTCGCCTGTCCAAAGTCACACTTGGAGAGGTTGATTGTCAAGTTGGCCTCTGCTAAACTCTGGAAAAGGGCTTTTAGTCTCTTCAGGTGTTCTTTCCAAGAGTCACTGTAGATAACAATGTCATCCATATATGCGACAACACCTTCTATGTCCTGTACCAGACTGTTGATCATCCGCTGGAATGTCGCAGGAGCATTTCTCATCCCAAAGGGCATCACATTATATTCAAATAATCCTTGAGGTGTTACAAAAGCTGAAACCCTTTTGGCTCTCTCAGTGAGCGGAACACACCAATATCCCTTCAACAAATCACACTTGGTGATATATCTAGCATTCCCGATGGTATCCACGCAGTCATCAATACGTGGCAAGGGAAAAGAATCTGGCTTTGTGACGTTGTTCACCTTCCTATAGTCAGTACAGAATCTGACTCCACCATCAGGCTTTTCCACTAACACACACGGTGAACTCCACTGTGAGGAACTCTTCCTAATAATCCCATGCTCGAGCATGTAATCAATTTCTTTCCCAAGCAGTTCTCTCTTCTTTGGTGATACTCTGTACGCGTGTTGACGGACTGGGCGTGCATCTCCCACGTCCACATCATGCTCCATTACATTTGTCCGGCTGGGAACATCAGGAAACAGCACTGCGTACTCTTCCACTAAAGCTTGGACATCCTCTTGCTGCTGGGGAGCTAGGTGAGAGACCTTGGTCTTGAAGTCTCTGAGAACCTCCGAATTCTTAAGTCGGGCTTCGAGTGGCATGCCCTTGAAACTGGTTTTTTCCTCTTCTTCCCCAGAAGTATCCTGTTCTTCCTCCTCTTCTTCACCTTGAGGGTTCTGTTCTTCCTCCTCTTCTGTTTGCTGTACCTGTCTCCTTATTACTGATACATGAACAGGCCCAGTGACTGGTGATGGGTTTTGGGCAGTGGCATTACCACTGGTATTCCGAACAACATATGGTTTCATCATGTTGACGTGACACACCTGGTGTTCCTTTCTTCGGTCCGGTGTCCCTACCACATAATCCAATTCGCTGAGCTTCTTCACGACCTTATATGGCCCCTGGTACTTGGCCGCTAAGGGACTACCAGGCACAGGTAGAAAGATGAGCACATCATCTCCCACTTGGAATTGTCGTGCTTCTGTCCTGTTTGCTTGGTCATACCAGGCTTTCATTTTTTCTTGAGACTTCTTCATTTCTTCATGAGCCAATTGGCAGACCTCGTGCAAGCGTTGTCGGAACTTCACCACATAGTCTAGCACATTAGTACTTTGTTCCTCATGGGTCCATATCTCCCTCAAAAGTTTGAGAGGTCCACGCACTTGATGTCCAAAGACCAGCTGGAAGGGGGAAAACCCCAGAGATTCTTGCCATGAATCTCGGATAGCAAACAACAAGAACGGCACGCCTGTGTCCCAATCTCGTGTTTTCTGGTCTTCACAGTATGCACGTAATGCATTTTTGAGCGTGCCATGAAACCTTTCCAAAGCACCTTGAGACTGTGGGTGATAAGCAGAGGACATTATGTGCTGCACTCCTAACTCCTTAAGGGTGCCTTCAAAGATTTTCGACATGAAGACACTACCTCTGTCAGTTTGAATAACCTTTGGTAACCCGAATGTGGTCACGAACTGTACCAGAGCCCGCGACACATTGGGACTCGTCGCTGTCCGCAACGGGTACGCTTCAGGGAAGCGCGTCGACGCACACATTAGCGTCAACAAATGGGTGTTTCCCTTCTTTGTCTTTGGCAGAGGTCCGACTATGTCCATGATGATCTTGGAGAAGGGTTCTTCCACCACGGGGATGGGTTGCAATGGTGCCTTTCGATGATTTGGATCCTTTTTACCTATCACTTGGCACGAGTGACAACTACGGCAATATTCTGCAACTCCTCTGTTCAAATTTGGCCAATAAAATTCCCGGGAAATTTTCTCACGCGTTTTGCGTACTCCTAAATGTCCTCCCATTGGTTGTTCATGAGCCAACCTTAAAATCTCCTCTCGATACTGTGGTGGCATTACCACCTGATATAGAATGGTCCATTCAGCATCAGCAGGCACTTTCTTAGGCCGCCATTTGTGCATTAGGACATCATCCTTTAAATAGTAACCAGAGGGTTCAGCCTCGAGTTCGCTCAGGGATCCAGCTTCATCCCTTATCCTTGCAAGTTCTGAGTCTTGTTTCTGAGCCTCAATGAGCGACTCCCTCGAGTATTCTGAACGTAATAAACCAGGCTGCACCACTCTCCTGAGCATTTGGGGAAAAGTACCCACAAGCACTCCGGTAGGAACATTATCTCTGTCCTTTTTCTGTTGAGTGGTACTAGCACGGGTAATAGCACATGCTGGATATTCATTTTGTTCAATCTTCACCTCCCCTTCATTCTTGTCAGCATGAATTTGACATGATGCTGTGCAACATCGTTGTCCAGCTATGTCATTTCCTAACAATAACTGTACCCCTTGCATGGGTTCCTCATCCACCAAAGCAACTGGAAATGTACCGGAAATAAAAGAAGAGCTTAAAGTCACTGCATATAAGGGCAATTCCTCTCTTCCCTTAATGTAGCGAACCATGACACTTTCTCCCAAGGTGGACGATTCATCGAAGGGTAAGACTGCTCTGTGCAAGACAGTCTGCTCAGCTCCAGTATCACGCATAATCCTTATCTGTACAGGCTTGGTACCTTGGTCCTGCAGAGACACAGATCCTGCATGAATGAAGGCTTCCTGTCCTTGCCTTATGGCCATGTCTCTCTTCTTCATCATCCCTTGGCATGATGTCTGTCTTCTCATAACCTCATTAACATTAAGTGCTTGGTCGTCCCTCTTGTGATTTTGATTAGAGAACTTCTTTCCCCCTGGTCCATAATTTCCTTTGAGCCAGCAGCAGCTAACGTCATGTCCGAGTTTGTGACAATAGGAACACTGTCTTACTTGGGGAGCCGAAGGGTAGGCTCCATTGTTCTTACTTCCAGTGTTTTTAGCACTGCCATGTGTAGGGTTTCCGCCTACTCCTTTCTCTGATGGAGGATACGATGGTGCCGGCCCCCTGGGGCTCCAATTACCCCGAAATGGCCTGGAAGGCTGGTTTGGCTGAAATGAAGGAGGGCACCATCTTGAGCCAGAAGAGCCCCTGATCTTTTCCCTCAGTGTATACTCATCTGCCAGTATAGAAGCCTCATCAGGGTCAGTGATATGTCGATCTTCGATATATTGCCGAGTGGCTGGTGGCAACATTAGCAGAAACTGTTCTAATCCCATGAGCTCCATTATCCTGTCGAAAGTCTTGTTATTTCCAAGAGAGGCCTCCACCCACCTGTCACGGCTAATCTTCATTTGTCTCCAATATTCTGCATAGTTTTCTGATCCTTTCCTCAAGTTCCTGAACTTCTGGCGATAAGCCTCAGGCACAAGTTCGAAAATTTTCAAGATCCAGGCCTTTACCCGGCGATAATCGTGTGCAACAGGGTCGGATACCGCATTGTACGCATCCACTGCTTTCCCGGTTAACTTTATGGGCAACAGGCGAGCCCAGGCGTCCTCTGGGATCTGGTGACTTTTCAGTACTCTCTCAAACGACAGGAAGAAGCCTTCAGGATTCTTTTCATCATAGGATGGAAGGAGTCCTGCCATATCTTTTTCTGAAAATCCTCCCATGGGTTGTGCCCTTGGGGGTCTTGAATCCTGACCTTGTCTCCTCAACTGAGCTCGCAGTGAGTCAATTTCGAGCTCAGCTGCTCTAAATTTCATTCTCGTACTCAACGACTCTTCTGACCTCTGAACTACTTCATGAGATTCAACTTCAGCTGGACTTGAAGTTCGGTAGGCAGTCTGGCTTGATGACATGGCTGATGGTAACATTGGCACTGCTGCTGCTCCTCCCATAACAGAGTGTTCTCGGGTTATGGAGTGATCTTCGTCCCTATCTTCAATTGCTATCTCCAACTCACGCTCTTCCTGACGCCTATTAAATTCTCTCTCTAAGGCCTCTAGAATCTGTTGTTTTCTATCTGCATTTTGGATATAATCTGCACGTGAGCTCACTTCAATTAGCTCTGCTGGGAAGAGTTGCCTTAACAAAAAGTCATTCGGTTCCTCTAGGAACCTAGAAACTCTATCTGAATTTTCGTCTCCCATGACTGAAACGATAGAACCTTGAACCTTGAACCTTGAATGTACTTACTGCTGCTTGATAAAAGAAAGAGAGAAAGAAGAGAAAAAAAAAAAAAAAAAAAAAAAAAAAAAAAAAAAAAAAAAAAATCAAGACTTCTGGTCAGCCAATTTTACACTATGAAATCAACAGAACACAACAAATCAGGTTGCATAACAACCGAGATCAAAGATCACCACACTGATTTCGAAATCAAATTTCCGACAAACCGAAGAAACTCCGAAACAAAAACTGTTTCCGGAGCAATTAGCAAAAGCTAAAACAAACTATATTCCAACATAAAAGAAAATGAACAAAAGTTACGTAAAAAAAAAAATATCCCGGACACAGGCCCCCACTTTAAAGATGTGACGTAATTGTGCAGATTACGATCTTTAAAGAAAGCATCAATCGGACTCTTCACATGACACAGTGACTTCGTGTCAATCCAGAGCGACTAATTGACACTCAAAATTCTTGTATATGACTGAACCTGTTAATATTATTAACGGTTCAAAAAAAACACCCGAGCTCGATCATTTATTTTGGAGCTGCACCTCGTTGGAATAGTTTTAATTCGTGTAGGAACAATTTGGTTTCAACCTTAGTCTAACTCACGGACAAAAGAAACTCTGTTGTAATAATCGAAATACAATAGTTTAATTTTTAAGTCAACAAAAAAAAAAAAAAGGAAATGATCGTAAACCTCTTAAGGAGATATCTTACAATTGACAAATAAAGCAAAAATGTGTTTTCGAGTTTATGGTTAATAAATCGAGAAATGATTACAGTAAAAAAAACGAAAAGACAAAACTAAGCTTAATTCTCTCTAGCAATCCAAATACATTCAGATGCACAAATAACAATAAAAGAAAAAAGGTATCACTTAATTTCTATTTTCCGAAATCACTCGGTAAAATAAACTGCAGAACATAAATGTCAAATTAATAATTATGGTAAGAAAAGTGCACGGGTGATCCCGTAACAAATGAAAATAATGTTGGCAATCTGTCTATGTACCCCCGACAACAAAAGAAAAAACCCTCACTTCGCACTTCAATTTTTATACAACAAAAAAAAAAAACTGTTATTACTTGACATAAGAAAACTTGTAACATAAAACAAGAAAAAACAAAATGATGTTGGTGGCGAATAGGGTGTCACATTATTACGAGAAACTAATCCCCACAATTATCCCTCAGCTTCACTCCCTTGGAATTCCCATCCATGCAACTTGACACCTTAGGCACTTTTCTTTTTGTTTTAATTCTCTCCCTCGTACAGGGGTCAGTACTTAACTTCAAAACTTCAAACAGCAGGTGTTCTTTGGGACGTCAACGCAGATGGTTCCTTTCTTCGTCCTGAGTGTGTTCTTTGACTCAGACGGAGTTCGAGCCTCTTGGAGGTTTCAGGGGGGGGGGAGAGCCTGTCCTGGGGGACGCAGGCACGTGCTGGCTCCTGGGAAGAGTTGTTTCTTGTATGGCCTCCGGACTGGAACTGGTTTCTTCTACCCTCACAGCCTTAGGCTCCGCAGTGAAGATTTTTTTGGGCCATCCCCTTTTCTCTTGATTGGGTAATCTTGACTTCCAAGGGCAGTCTTCATCTTTTGAGGGCCAATGGCATCTTGTGACCCCTCCTTATTTTTCTGCGTGTTGGCCAATCATGACCAGGGGTCTTCTTCTTTGTGGACTTCGATGCCCCGGTCTATGAGAACCTTTATTCTCACATCTGGCGTATCTCTGTGGCTGACCTGGGAAGAGGGGAGAATTAAGCGCCTGACAAGTTAATGGCCAAGGAGGTCTCTGTAACGCAATCCAGACCTCCTTTGTTAGTTGAGGCTTGTTCTTAAGTTACATAGACGAGGAAATCCATGAGAGCAAGCTGTTTACCAAGAAAAACAAACTAAAAGAATTATGACTGTTAAGTTGTCCTTTGGAGGGTAGAACTCCCTCGCACAGGACTTCACAATATATATATATATATATATATATATATATATGTATATATATATATATATATATATATATATATATATATATATATATATATATATATATATATATATATATATATATATATATATATATATATATATATATATATATATATATATATATATATATATCATCCATTATTAGTCCACTACAGAACAAAGGCCTCACACATGCCCTTCCACTCAAGTCTCCTTATGGTCTAACTATGAGACTCTGTATCCGCAAATGTTCTTACTTCTTCAGTTCATCATATTCCCTTGTTTCTTCTACAATCTTTTGGGACCGAATATTTTATTCTTAATGTCCATGTATTATCTCTCATTCTCATTAAATGTCCTGTCCATGTCCCTTCCTTTTTCTTACAAGTTAGAATATCCTCTACTTTCGTTTGTTCTCGTATCCATGTTGGTCCTTTTTTTCAGTCTTAAACCATCATTATTCTTTTTATACCTCTTCGAGTTGTAAAGAGCTGGTGTTCTGTGGTTTATTAAGACTCATATATATATATATATATATATATATATATATATATATATATATATATATATATATATATATATATATATATATATATATATATATATATATATATATATATATATATATGTGTGTGTGTGTGTGTGTGTGTGTGTGTCTGTGTGTGTATGTGTGTGTAACCATATACTAGTATACATATTTACATATGTATATTACATCGACTAACTACCACAAATTCCAGAATCCTAATTTCTGTTGCAATATCAAGATGAATTTTGATCGATCAATCAATCAATCTCAAATTATTCACCAAGATAAACATATGCTGAATTTCGTTACTTTTATCCATTGTACCATTATCAATATTATTGTTTTTTTTTTTCATTGTAATCAAATTCAATTAAGTATTAGTTTGAGCTAATTTCAAAGTGCTTACTCCTTCGGAAAGGTTTTTTTTTCTTTCTTTTTTTTTTTGCTTGAGTCAGCCAACCTTGACTCTGTAAAAGATGTGGTATTATTTGAAATTGCAACAGTTCAGCTTGAAGTAAATCTAAAAGCTCATGATCAAGGCTTCCTGTTGCTCTTTCAGTTATAATGAAAAAGGTCGATAGTTAGTATAGAATAGGAAAAAATAAGAACATCAGCCTTTATGATACAGTACACTCTTAGATAAAGATAGAGTGATGAAGTATATATCATTCAGTTCCCCCTCGAAATACATAATAGAAAACTAAAGGAAACTTTTTACGAGTTCTTATATTTTCTACATCATTTTTTGAAAAGTTGAAATCATTGCAGTCACCTATAACACTGTTTGTATCATTTATTCTATCGTTCTGTGTTTTATGCTTTAATGATGGAACAGTAAAGAATTTTAATATATGATCACTTAATATTTCGCAATGTCCTTGAGAGTTTCTGTCTTAAGCTTATATCAGTTGGAAAAATATTCTATACCAATAATCGTGATTTTATATAAATTTGTTTTTTGACAAATTGAAAATATATTTTTTCAATATTATTAAAATATTGAATGCCTTTTAAAAAAAATGATTGAAATAGTATTATTTACATATATGTGGCTAGAACATAATTTTAAGTTAGAAAAAAAAGTGACGTGGATCAAGAATTCAAGTCGGATATGGCTAGTGCTCAAGAAGCATATCATAACTATTATTGGAGACCCATTCGCACTGGGTTCACCTTTCTACATTCATACACTGCTCAAATACGAATCTGACAATGAATGCTAGTTTGAATTTTACAAACCATTGCTATATTAGGGATGTACCGGTGAGCCTCTCTATAGATATGTGTGCACTTCTTGGACACAACCAGGTTTCAGTCAAACCCGAGATTTGCAATGTGGTAGGTATAGAGGTTAATCCCTACATGCGGAAATATTCTGTAAATATTTTAAGGTTTACTTGTCTAAAGATGGGGAAATATCATAAATAAGCGGTAATTATAGGAAAATGAATGCAAAGGATAAAATATCTATAAATGTCATATCATACTGGTAAGTACCCTACTCCTACACAGATAATTTGCGCAACAAGATTGTGATTTTAGATAGTGCAGCTACTTTATTTCCTGATATTTGCTGAGTCAAGAATTCTAAAAAATGCTGACATCGATGTTTCTCCCAATGCTAATATGGAAAAAAATTATCCAGGCTGTATAGTCCAAGGGCAAGTGTAACAACATTGTACTCTTTGGGATTTTGAATGAAGAGGGAATGACACTCTGGAATACATTATGAATATGGTCTACAGCCTCACCCTCACACTAGATGTATTCTATAGATATCTTATAATGAGTGTGTGAGGACAGCAAGACAAATGGAGAAAGACTGACGGTTCATTAAACTTGCAATGGTCACCAAATTACAGAGTGCGGACGGATAAGTAGCCCTGGAATGGAAACTGCTCCAACCGTCAAAATCATTGTGCTTTTTACACAAGACAAATCATCAAACAATAAGGTGGTAGCCTAAGGAAATATATAATCATATACATTAAAACAAAGAGTGCAACATCATGAGACAAAAATCCACTGAGTGCCACAAATAACAAAATTACAATTTACAGAAGTGTGTCCAGGGGAAGGAAACACAATGGGGAAAACGATGTCCTTACAAGTACTTCCCCTGCCCCCCCAGACAGCTGGCATCGAAGATGCTTGATGCGATTAATCCCTGTATTGTAGAGTGCGAAGTAGTTCCCCTTTCGTGCTTGAACGGAGGGGAAGGTTACTCTGCATCGGAGGAATCATTTTCTTCTGTCATTGCGTAGTTTTGTCCCGCTTGGTAGATAATTTGTTCTGAGGCGGAATCTTGGGTTTACCAGAGCCTTAGGTGATCTTGCTGCTTTTAAGTAATGATGGTTTTAATTGGTTGATCATCACACAATCTTTTTATCCGTGAATGTTCAAAAGAAAAGATTTGGCTGTACTTTTGTTGACTTTGTAAGAACTGCGATAAGGTCTAGTCAGAGGCTGGCGGTGAGCAACGACCCGGATAAAGACGTAGTCGCAGTCGTCTAGGTTCTTGGACATGAAGTGTCTAGTCCTGTCATCATATGTTTTCAGGCATGGCCTGAATTTCCCACAGATCTCTCTCAGGTGATTTTGCTTTCTGTCGTCGGTAGTTTCAGGGAAGAACTCGCCAGGGACTGTAAGCGCCTCGTCGTAGACCATCTCCACAGGGGAAGGTTCACCCTCTGCCTTGGAAGTGGTGTGAAGACCAAGGAGAACACATGGGAGCTGCGCTTTCCAATGTACGCCCGTAAATCTCGCCATCAGGGTTGTCTTGAGGGTGCAATGAGTTCTCTCGATCATGTCGTTCGCTTTAGGGTTGTATGCCGTGGTACTGTGGAGTGTCATTCCCATCAGGTTTGTCAGAGAGAGCCAGATCTCTGACAAGAAGGACGAACCTCGTCCGTCATGATATCGTTGGGAACACTGAAGCAGCTGATCGAAATCGACAGGAGAGCCTCAGCGCAGGCATGGGTGGTGGCTTCGGACATCGGAGTTTCTTCTAACCATCTAGTGGAGCAGTCGACGATCGTCAGGAGGTATCTTGCAGAACCTGAAGGCGGCAGAGGTCCGATGACGTCCCCGTGGATGTGTCCGAATCGTCTCTTGGATTGGGGAAAATTGGCGACTCCTGACTCAGTATGGCGGTTGACCTTACTCATTTGGAAGTTAATGCAAGTTCTCGCCCACTCACGGGCATCTTTCTTGATCCCTGGCCAGATGAATTTCTCAAATAGTAGACGGGCCGTAGTGCAACCCGAGGGGTATGATAATCCATGGATGACATCGAAGATCTTCCTTCTACAGGAAGCAGGAATCGATAGGTGCCGTAGAGGATGGTTTCCCCAGCCGGGCCGAGGGGAATGTCCTACATCTGTAGCATTGATGTTGTCGTACGATAGTCCTGGGCCTCAAGGTCACTCTGCCGTTCTACAGAGAGGTTGGCGTAGTCGATCCCCAGATGGACTGTGTTGATCTCGATCCTGGAGAGGGCGTCGGGGACAGGGTTCTTCTTCCCCGGTACATAGTTAATAGTGCATCCGAATTCTGCGATGGCTGCCAGGTGTCATTGTTGGCGAGAGGACCATGCATCTGAAGACTTTGTGAAAGCGTGGATCAAGGGCTGGTGGTACGTCGCGAGGGTGAAAGGGTTACCTTCAAGCATCTATTTGAAGTGGCGGACAGCGAGGTAGACAGTGAGAAGCTCCCTGTCGAACATGCTGTACCTGGTTTCTGCAGTTTTGAGTTTCTTGCTAAAGAAGGTCAAGGGGTGCAGGGAACCGTTGACGATCTATTAAAGGACCGCACCGCAGGCGACGTTGCTGGCGTCGGTAGTCAACTTAAGGGGGGCGCTGTTGTTGTGGTACACAAGGGTGGTGGCTTCGTCTAGGGCTGCCTTCGTCCTGTCAAAGGTGCGTTGCTGCAGGGGACCCTGAATGAGCTTCTTGGCTTTTCCCTTTAGGACGTCATTGAGGGGAGTCAGGATGTGGGCGATGTTGGAGATGATATGACGGTAGTAGTTAACCACCCCCAAAAACTCATGTAGGTGCTGGATGGTCGTTGGGGTTGGCAAGGTTTTCACGGCGTCTACCTTGGTCGACGTGAGCTTCACACCCAGTGCGGATATTTGATGTCCAGGGAAGTCCACCCTCTCGGCGCCGAATGTACACTTGTCGAAGCGCACAATCAAACCATTCTCTTGAAGGTGTTTCAGCACAGCGCGGACGTGTCTTCAGTGTTCCTCTGTTGTCCTGGAGAAGATTAAGATGTCATCCACGTAGCAGATACAGAACAGCAGGTCCCCCCGGATGCTGTCCATCAATCGCTGAAACGTGGCCCTAGCCTTGCGTAGGCCGAAGGTTGAATATGAGCTGAACGGCATTATGATGGCGGTCTTAGGCACGTCCTCTGGGAACTCAGGAACCTGAAAGTATGATTTAGGAAGGTCCGTTTTTGTAAAAAATTTTGCACCATGTAGAGTACTGGTGAGGTCTTGCATGTTAGGCAGAGGGTAGTGGTGTGGCGTTATGATGAGGTTAAGGCATCGGTAGTCGCCGCAGGGCCTGCATGTCGCATCCAGTTTCCTCACCACGTGGAAAGGAGACGCCCAAGGACTGGACGCCTTCTTGCATATGCCCATACATTACATGTCTTCGAAGGCAAGCTTAGCATCTCTCAGCTTCTTCAGCGGAAGGGGGCGTACTTTGGCATGCGTGCTGTCGAAGTTCCGGCTTGAAGACATCGGGGAACTCCTGAAGAAGGATGGTGTAGGGCTATGCTAAGATGCAGGAGATGGGTGTGATACCAGGACCAGCTCTCAGTCGGCGGGTTCGGTATGTCCCGGTGTCGATGAGGTATTTTCCGTCGACGAGTAGACCATGGTGAGGCAAGAAGTCTGTGCCGAGGAGGGGATGTCTGACGTCAGCGATGGCGAAGGGCCAAGAATAGAATCGGCCCATGATTGAGAGTTTTAGCACCGTAGTCCCATAACACCGTATGGGAGATCCGTTGGGGATGAGCTTCGGAGCATCACTGCTAGGCGCACGGTCTAGGTTGGCTGGTGAGGGAGGAAATGTTGACTGCATACAGCCGGTATCATCCATAAGCCTACAGTTGGATACGGCGTCGAAGATGTAGAATTCGATCTTGCTGCGATCATCTACTGAGGCCACAGTCGATGTCTGCGGTGGCTGGCGTTAATGTTTCTTCGGGAACTTGCAGGGGGCCCTTCACTTCATTGCGTTGCTACCAAACTGCTGGTGGTAGAAGCACCAAGTCGGGTTCGGTCTATGGTTCTGCTACATCTGCTGCGGCAGTATCTTCTTCATCAGGGCGACGATTTCATTGTCATCAACAGAGGGTGCCACCAAGGAGCCAAGGGATGAGCAGCTGAAGGAGGATAATGTGCCAAAGTGGGAGGCTTTAGAAGCTTCGTATAACTTCTGTGCCCTCGACAGGAGGTTGTTCATTGGCAGGGTGTCGGTATCGGTCAAGTGGGCTCTCACCTTCTGCGGAAGGCGTCGAAGGAATATTTTGTGAGATAAGCTGATCTCGCGCTGTAGTCCATTGGCATTGGTCTCGGGCAGCATGGGAAGTCCAACCAGTTCATCCCACGCTTCTACAGGGGAGGTGTCGCCCATGGGTCTATTGCTAAGATCAAGGACATTCTGTGCCCTTGCTGAAACGGAACGTGAGTATATATTAATTAGTTTGGTTCGCAGGTCGTCGCAGAATACCTGACTGGAGTGAGTGTCGAGCCATGGGGAGATCTTGTCAAACATTGCCTTAGCGATGGAGGTCAGGACAATGTCAGCTTTGGCACGAGGGTCGATTAGCTTGGTCACCCTGAGGAGTACGTCCGCCCTTAGGAACCAGGAGGCAGTGTTATGCGGTGAGAAGGGTGGTAGCTTGACTTTGGCCGCAGCTAAGTGGTTGCTGGGCATGATGGGTTGGGTGGTTTCGTCATGGTCCGTTGATGCATCAGGCCAAGGGTGTGAGCTGGTTATGTCAGATATACTCATTGTTGCTACCTCACAGAAAAAAAAATGAGGCGTGTGATAAAGCCAAAAGACGTCGTTAAACGTTAATGGGAAAAGGAGATATACGAAGGTAACTCAGCCGTAATTAGTCCGTTAATGGCAAGCCAAAACTGCTGTGTAACCAAAATCTCCGGGGTCACCAGTTGTGAAGACAGAAAGGGAAATGGAGAGACTGACGGTTTATTGAACTTGCAATGGTAACTAAGTTACCAAGTGCGGACGGATAAGTAGCCCCGGAAGGGAAACTGCTCCAACCGTCAAATTCATTGTGCTTTTTGCACGAGACAAATCATCAAACAATAAGGCAGTAGCCTAAGGAAATATACAATTATGTACATTAAAACAAAGCTCTCAAAGAGCGCCGCATCATAAGACCAAAGGCCACTGCATGGCGCAAACAATAAAATTAAAATTTGGAGAAGTTTGCTCAGGGGGAAGGAAACACAATGGGGGAAACGATGTCCTTATAAGTGCCTCATAAACCAAGCTCACATACGTTTAGACAGCAGCCGTCTTGACTCGGGAACTTATCAAGGTCGCTTGGTAGAAATTCAGTTCTTATTAATGTTTATTGTTTGAAGACTTTGGCAGTTTGTGGAAGTTTTATCTACTGAAGTTTTGGAAGCATTTTTATGAAGTTATCTCAGATGAATATGAAATACTTCACCAACAGAGATAAGCTTTTCTCCCTGCGTTTTGGTCCCTCGCGTTCCAGTGAGTCTGTTGCAGCGCAATGCGCAGATTTGATAAAGACACACAAATGGGGTTTTTCGTCCCTTTCAATTTTCTTTCATTTGTCCAAACTATTGTTATGTATGAGTTCGTGTTATGTGTATCCTATGTGTATGGGTGCTAATGTGTTTGTAGGTACGATATATAGTTGCAAGAAACTAGAAATATATAAGATAACCAAACACGCATTCCATTAAATCATTAATGTCATTTTCAAGACCTCCCATGAGCGAAAAATGTAAAATGTCAGAGAGATCGAACATATATACTTGCACTTCCCAAGTAAGGACAAGGGAGTCCAGGCAGTGGCTGCCAATGTCCCAACCCACAAACCTCCTTAACCATTGTCCAAGAGTTGTTTTCGTTTATAAACAAGGATATGAGTACATGGATGCATTGTGCAAAATAAAGAGACCACATTTATATCCTGAATTGTAAGAGAACTTTCATTGACACGTACACACGCACAAACCTACTCATTCATTAAGACTCGTGGGAAGATGAGACTTGCGTTTACTCTTCCAAGCAAATCTGCATCAATTGCTAAAGTTCTGGAGATTCCTTTGGATCCTTCCAATGTTTATGCAAAGACAGCAAAGGACAACTTTCCAAAATGTCTGGAAGCAAAAGCACCAGGACTCTTCCGTAGTGTTCTCAGGGATACATAAGTTTCCAGGATATTTGGAATTTTGGAAAGCTATGGAATTCATTTCTGGTTCTAAGTTCCAAGGTCAATAATAACTTTTGCACTGTGTGGCTGACTGCTATGGCCCGACTCAGAGTGTTTAAGATTGCCTACTTTTGCATCAAGTTCGACATTGTTATTATCATAATTTCCATTGGTAATAGTTAGGCACCAGATGGCGTTGTGCTACTTAGTTAAATTGAAGATTACAATCGAATTCTATTGATGTTAAAGATCTTTCTGTTAGATGTTAGGGATTATACCATAAAAAAATATGAAGATTAATAATTTTCTTTATATGAATATCAACAACTTTTGCAAAAATACTCTAATCGAGAATCTAATCCCTGCGTCCTTATACGATTCAGTAAACATATCAGGTCCAAATCATAAGGGGAAGTTATTCTAGTATGGGAGATTATAGTTATTTAAGTTTGTAATATCAGGGAACAATCGATTTGTATATTACGAGAAAGAAAACGTGTCTTGAAAATTGCAAATATCTATCGAGAAACGAAGAAGTTTTTAATGAGCGACATCTCACGCACAGTTGATTCCTACAAAAGTACTCTCTCTCTCTCTCTCTCTCTCTCTCTCTCTCTCTCTCTCTCTCTCTCTCTCTCTCTCTCTCTCTCTCTCTCTCTTCCTTGTCATCATAATAACCCACATCCTAAACCCTTATTATAATTCATGGAATGAAAATAGTCTTCGAAATCTCGTGAAAACTCATAATGGAATTTTTTCAAATCTGCTTCTCCGAAGACGAGAGATAATATTTAAAGGTTTAAAGGTCGCTCGTGAATGGCAAAGGCAAGGGATACTGGTCATGCCATAGCAGGACAATGCCCTAGAGACATATGATCAACCCCATAGGCCCCTCCACATAAAGCTGGGACCAGGGAGGGCCAGGCAATAGCCGCTGATGACTCAGCAGGAAGACTACTGGCTCCCCAAAACATCACAGCCTTAGCTCACAAGGATGGTGAGGTTGCGAACACTTCAATAATATATTGAGCTTAAGCGGGTCTCGAACCCCAGTCAAATAGATTGCCAAAACAATGACTTTTTCAATATGCTCCACAACTCACAATCTTCCAAATATAAGAAAAAAAAAACCTTTCTATATTTCCTTCATTATTCATTATACACAATTTCCTCTTTTTCTATTCATTAATACAATATATCATGACCACAATTATTGTACTAACGACCCATTAACACCATCAGTGCTAATTAACATCTGAAATGACCTGATGTCATGATTCCACTGTGGATTCATTTCATTCTAAAGGAGGAATAATTCGAACTTATTGAGATAATGGATTATGACAAAAGTCTTGACGTCATCATTAATTCGAAAATATGACTCTAAATTTATCGTTATTATTATTATTATTATTATTATTATTATTATTATTATTATTATTCCCCTACCTACTCAGGTTTCACATAAACAAACCTGAGATTTTATTTGTGCCTCTTTTGTTTCACTTCCACTCTGTTGTTGTCTGACATCCTGAGGCTGTTATGTGATTGGTCATATTGGTTATATGAATAAATATTGAAAATTCTAAAGTGATTTTTCTCGATAGAAGAAGAGAGAAGCTCTCTAGGGTAGACATTGCCCTGAGGAATGCCTCATGCCATTCTGAATACACTATTTTTATATTTCGTGATTTTGGATTCATGTATTTGTAACAGCTTTATTAAGTAACTCTACAAAGTATCATTCCTTTATCTGCATCAGAATATTTAATTATTTGACGTCTCAGTAATATTGAGGCAGAAGAAATGTTATCTTGTCTATTTTGAATATGTTTATTATTTCTTTATTTTTTAGCTATCAATCTTTTCCAAATTGCTACAAAAGATATAGTATGTAAAATTCATCTATATTTTTCTGTTTGACATAATTCGCTATATGAAAGATTCATTTTCTATACTTTGTTACTGACATAAAATGAAAAAAAAAATATACTTTTGTAGTTTCTTTCATAGATAATAGTTTCTCATTCAACATAAATAAAAAACAAAATAAGTAAAAGAATCCTTTGCCAAGTTAATTATCACTTCAAGGAACAAGGCCATTACTAATAATTGTCCAAATGATTTAGTTCAACCAATATATCATCAAGAATATCTCTATACATCAAAACATGACTTCATTGCAATACTGCTTCTAAATAAAGAAGACCAACTATATTAGGAAACAGGTATAATATTGTACCTCTCAGAATTCCGAACACACTCCGAAACGGAGCAAACCTTTACGCTGTGGACATCAATATTTGCCCAAGACGCATTTCATGACAGATGGACATCATATTCAGGTGGAGTGTTTCCTTCATTACTGACACTCGAGGAATCCTTTCGAATTTTGGATGCTTCCTTCCATCAGCCATTTTTTTTTTATCGTAGCTTAATTATATGTTCAAGAAATATTCTAGAATACGGAATTCAGAGAGTAACTATTAGAAGTATTTAAATTCAAGAATATTCAACTTATGGTAAAGTTATGGTTTCCTCCCCCCCCAAAAAAGAAACAAGTATAAAAGTAGCTTAAATTCTAGTTACAGCCACATCCCCTCCATCTACACGTAGAGGCCTTTATGAAATACATAAATGATAAGTTTTCATTAATCATAGCCATATTAAAAGTTATATGTTAAAGGATGGCAAAAACAGTCGACACCAGATATTAAATGAAACTAAATTTTCCTCAAAGGGAATTTCCCCACCGGCAATCTTCTCTTCCGTCTGGAGATCTTTCAACTAATAATTTCTTGTTGACACAAATGAAGAATCTGTTTCCATAAAGAAAATTTCTTATATTCAGAATACTTTGATAGGATAACATATAAGATTTAGTCATCACTTGAATGGGTGAATTAGAAAGATTAGGAAGCATTTGTGGCAAATATTATTTAATGTGATTATTTAATGAAAAAGGCTCTAGGGGAAAAAGGATTATGCTAAGCATGGATAAGGGAAGACAACAACACCTTATTCACGTTGTTAAATAGAAACGAACATCAACATTACATAAAAATAAATAAAGGAATAAAAAGAAATTTTGCCAAAAGAAGGAATATCCTCTCGCGTCAGAGAACATTTCCAGAGGACTGAGAGAGTCTTGAAGGGTCACTAAAAGGAACCAAGAGGGTCACAAGAAAGTCAGTTGCTCGGTCTTGCCACTGCATCATGTATCAGAGGATACCTTACAGAGAGAGAGAGAGAGAGAGAGAGAGAGAGAGAGAGAGAGACGGGGGGGGTGTCAACCTCACTTCTGTAGAGGTTTCAAAGTGGAACCTTAAGTGTCAGAATACCTTTTGCTCTAACGATGTAATATATTAAACCTCACTTCTGGTCAAAATATCCCAGACTTCTCACCCTGATTCACGATGGTGATGCTATTCCAGGCTTCGTTCTTGACCTGGGATATCATAATTCCCTACTGTGCTTAAAACAAAGGGCGTGTTTATAAGGGTATGAAAAAGAGGGGAGCAACCAGGGAATTTTACGTTAATTATCAATTACTTTCTTTACCAAGACTAACACCAACATGAACTTAAACCGATAGAATGCTAAAGATCTAACATTTTTTTCTATTTTATCAAATACTCTTGGACTTTAAGAATAGGAAAATGCTCTCTCTCTCTCTCTCTCTCTCTCTCTCTCTCTCTCTCTCCTCTCTCCTCAAGAGTAATTATCGTATCCTGCTAAAGTTGTGCCTAGTTTAGTGGAAGGAATTCTAGCACTTGGGACAGAGCATTCATTGAAATAAGTTGGCTTTGGATGAAGGACAGAATTAGTTCTAAGAAGCTCCCTGTTGAAAGATTTTTAAGTGGAGGGGAAAAAATCCCTCCCCCCCTCCCCCCAACGTCCTCTTCTTCCCCCAACCCCCAACCCTCTCCCCCCGAGATTATTGCCAGTGACTAATATATTTTCTATACTTCGTTGATTTGCTTAGAGTTTCGAATCTCCTGATCTGATAATGCTTTAGAACAAATCGAGAAAAATAAGATAAGGTTATATTAATGGAAATACTTAGATTTAAAAAAGAAGGTTTATTGATCAATATTAAGAGAGAATTTTAGAAAATAATAAATTGCATTTCTAAAATCATAAATAATTGTAAGATTTTCCTTTAAAGTTAATGATTCTGGTGGATAGTTTTTCCCTTTTCTATTGAAATGCACTTGAAAATCTGCAACTTTCAACCTGTACATAAATCATAAATATATATCAAGTGATAATGAATATTCCATTCCACCGTAGGTAGATATTTGGTTGGCCAAGGCACCAGTTACCCGTTGAGATACTAACTCTAGAGAGTTATTGGGTCCTTTGGCTGGCCAGACAATACTACATTGGATTAACTCTGGCTAGGGCTCATTTTTCTTTTAACTTCACCGAATAGTCTTTTCTATTCCTTAGGCATTCTCCTCTTTTCTCATAAACCTGGCAACATTTACGTTTTTTGTCAAAACATTCTTTTCCTGTCTTATAGTTTTTGCCGAATATATGCAGCTGAAAGACAGCTGAGATAGATATTGTTTACGCTGAAACACAGAACAGAGAATCAGTCTTTTTAACGGGCTGGATCCCTTCAATTCATCTGACGTCTATCGAGCAGCCATTGAAGGTTATCGTTTAAAACGACAATTTCCCAAAGACCTCAGTTATTGGAAGCCATTTTGGGAGATTTTGTTGCAGACTATAAACCATTTGAGGCCATCTCTGGGCCATAAACATCTTTTATTTTTGCTAAAAAATCATTTTCCTCTCACTCGGTCAAACATTTGATTAAATCTGTCCTTAATCTTGTCCCATAAAATTGACCCATGAAGACTGCGTTTTCGTTACATAATTGCGGTTGTCGTAAAAATGAACACACATGCAGACAGACCCAGGGTAAAATATACCTCTCCTCCCCCTCCTTCTCCCTGTGACCATTTCTTCAGTACCTCTCTTCATCCATTTCCCTTCTGAGTAATCAGCAGTCATTGCCTTCACTTCCCTGGTCCTGGCTTGTGTGGGAGAAAGATAATTAGCCGATAATTGTTCTGTGCCTTACTAGCAAGTGACCCTTACACCTATAGGTTTACCTCCTTTGCATTTACGAGGAGAGAAGGCTAAAAATTTTCGTCTTATCTTCTTCTTTTATAAACAAAAGCCAATCAGACTATTAACAAAGGAAAAGGAAATCTTTACAGTCAGTTGACAAAGACAATTAAATTTTCATCAATTTCATCTCCTGAATGTAGATTAATGGTTTTAGCGATCTAGCTAAAATTATGGGACATGAGATTGAATCCTAACCAAACATAAAGTATTATTGCATTTGAGGATAGTGGCTCCTTATCATCCAAATCTCTGCATTTTTTTTTTAATGTATTCAGTTCATTTGAAATTTAAGGTGTGACTTTTGATAGCCAATTTGCTTCTGATAAACAATCGGTCTGTTCTTCTTTAATTCTACATAAAATTGGCTTACTGGAATTCTTTTAAGATTTTCGGTGATTAATTCTTTATTTTGCCTTGGTTCGAGTATTGTTCTCCTATCTGGTCTTCAACTGCTGATTCTCCTCTTAATGTTTTTGGATAGGAACTTACGGTCAATTAAATTTCTAATTTCTGATCTAGATAGCAATATCTGGCACTGTTGTTCAGTTATTATTCTATGCATGATGTATAAAGTACTTTCATAACTGTGACTATCCTTTCCATTCAGATCTTCCCAAACATTGCCATCAGGCATGCAATGCTAATTCTAATAGTCAGGCTTTCTCCATCATGAGGCTCAATACTACACAGCATTCAATAGAAGTTTTATTTCCAGCTATGATCAGATTGTGGAACGATCTTCCTAATCACACAGTTAAATCGCCCAACTTCCACCAATTTTTGTCAATGTGAAACAGGTTGACACAAGTCTATTTTTATAGTTTATGTACTGAGGTCGTACCTTTTTTTATTGTTATTGAGAGAGAGAGAGAGAGAGAGAGAGAGAGAGAGAGAGAGAGAAAAGCACAAAAGTAAAAGGTGATCTGAAAATCCCCATGCCTTTGTTCCTTAGTCTTTTTCAGAGCCAATTTGTAGAATCCCTTTCTATAGAAACTCTCTCTCTGGGGATTTTCAGATCACCTTTTACTTTTGTGCTTTTCTCTCTCTCTCTCTCTCCTCTCTCTCTCTCTCTCATTTCCTCCATTCTGATGAATCAATTATCAGCTGCCACTTCAACCCCCCTCTCTCTCTCTTTCCCCAGTTACAAATCACCAACGCTCAACTTGAAATAATTTTCAGATCACCTTTTACTTTTGTGCTTTTCTCTCTCTCTCTCTCTCTCTCTCTCTCTCTCTCTCTCATTTCCTCCATTCTGATGAATCAATTATCAGCTGCCACTTCAACCCCCCCTCTCTCTCTCTTTCCCCAGTCACAAATCACCAACGCTCAACTTGAAATAATTCCAGTATTCATCAGACATCTCGCCTCAGATGTTAAGGAGATCTTTATGAAGTGGTCCTGCCATGGTTTTTTCTCTCATATTATAGTACATGGAATATACATTAAGGTAAAGACAAGGATAAGAATTAAGACATCTGCATGCCCTAGCCACAGACAAACACATACACATCCAGTGAAGGGTGACATCATAGATAGTTATAGTAATAGTCATTGATGATATTTCTTGTAATGGGAACTATTTACACATACTGTATTCTTCATTTCTTCATTTTGATTCGTATTGCTTCCGTTTTACAATATATGTCTTTAATGTTCCTACGGTTTACAAAGCAAGAAGGCGAAGTAAGGTATTGGTAGAGAGAGAGAGAGAGAGAGAGAGAGAGAGAGAGAGAGAGAGAGAGATAGAAGGGGCCATGAGATTTCGTACTTAACGTCTAATTAATTGATCTTTTCCTTTTAGTTATTTTTTTTTCGTTTAGTAGCATATTGAATCCCATCAATTTTAGGGCAATGGAAATGTACATCTTATCATATATTTTTCCTCATCTATGTTATTGACCTAAAATCCAGCATTTGACGTCCTCCTCAGTTTCTGATGTTCTTGATTTTTGCTTTGATTTTGGATATCTTGTGATGATGGCGGTGTTCTTCTTCTTAACAATCTATTTACTCCAGTTTTTATATATAACAAATCTCTTGTTTGAGACTATTGTGTCTGCCCAACAAATTCGACTTCTATTGTTTCCATCAACCTAAACTCGATGGACGAAATTGAAGATGTATTGATTTTATGGGATAAGGTAGGGAAGTCATGGGGGGGGGGGGGTTGTCAATGAGGGCTAGGAATAAGATCTAAATACAGAAGAATAAAAGTCACTGTTGCTCATCTTTATTCCATTTTTTTTTTTGTTTTGGTGCTAATATGTCAACAAAAAATCATTAAATGGGTGAAGCCTTTTATTATATTAACGATATACCCAAAAAGGTTGATGATATGCATGTCACAATTTTACTCTCTCTCTCTCTCTCTCTCTCTCTCTCTCTCTCTCTCTCTCTTATGAAAACAAGGAATAATCTTGTAAACCAAAGTAACACACTCCCTCAATAACCCTGGTAGTTGTGACACCAAATATGTTTTTCAGTCAACCTACTTCCTTCCAATATTTCTGTCTATCCCCAGAAGGAAGCTGAACTTCAAAACAGCACTTATAATTTTCACAACTTCCATGTTATATGACACTTCCAAGAAGAGTTTCCTTAACTAAAGGAAACAGAAGGTGGAAACCGGACACTTCTTCAGAGTTTTAGGTGGCCAAATAGCCTGTTTCGTATTGCAAGCTGTTAAGAGATTTCGTTATCATCGTTGCAAATGACAATTGCAAGAAGTTGCGAAAGAGAAAGAGCAAGTTTTAAGATGAGGAATCAGTATAGAATAGACCCTTAATATGTTGGCGGTTCCATGGAACGAGAGACAAAATGTGTGAGGGAAGGCGACTGTGGTGTATGTACACACACTAACTATATATACCTGCATAAAAACACACACACACACACACACATATATATATATGTATATATATATATATATATATATATATACATATGCACATATATATATATATATATATATATAACAACAGTAACAACAAAAAACCACAACAAATGCAACTGGTTCCAGTTCACTGCTGGACTAAGGCCTCAGATATGTCCCTATTTATGTCCGGGATTTGGTTAGATTTCATTACCATGCGGACGCTGGCCATTGCGAATTAGTGATGGTGGGAGATTTTCATCCGATTTCCTTCAGCAAACCAGCCTAGTATGGGAGGCCCTGACTAGTACAGCTTTGCTAATCATGGCGATACACAAACCCTTTCCCCACGTTAAGGAATCTCCACTCGGAGAGGGATATATGTTTGTGTGTGTGTGTGTACGTGTTCACTAATTAAATGCAAATAGATAGAAGTGGTCCATCTTAGTTTGAAAAGGGGTTCGATGTCAGTCTTGTGCTGAAGTTCGACAGGCGTAGGATCGAGAGAGGGAAAGGTTAAATATTCACTTTGAAAAGCAATGCATCCAATGAGACTGTTGTTCTTCAAACAGAGAAATGAGGACGATGGCTGGATCGGTCTTACTGTGTCCAATAAATTACAGCCTTTTATATTCAACCAGCAATTGGAATGGAAGCGCCACAATGCCCTTAGCCTTCAGTAGATTTTAATAGTACGATTTTATTCGCCATTAAAGTTGTAGTTTTGAAATCAAACTTTTTTGCGAAGTTTATGAATACTAATTCTAAATTTAAATGGATGAAAAAATTCAACTTGAAGCAGACAGGGATGAAAAAAACATGAATTTTAGTTTAATGATGACGAAATAAAACAGAATTTGCCCGAATTCCGAAACATACAAAAAAGGGCCAACATGAAAATAAAAAAAAAAATTATTAAAGATAATCCAGTTGTGATGGAAAAGACTTTTATCTTTAAATCTCAGCTCTGATGATACTTGAAACAGAGACACCAATTTGAAATAATAAAGAATCCTGTGAGAAAGATTAATTATGCTTTATCATAATCATTTTTATTTGTTCGAATCACAGAGCAATTAAATGATCACATGAGCTTTTTAGTGTTTTTTATTCACGGTGAAAATTAATTACATAATATACATAATCTCATTGTTATGGATTTAAACCAATTTTTAAACTAGGTAGCTGGACGTTCTAGAATTGGGGCG
>NC_090749.1:6376712-6389212 GCF_036898095.1 Palaemon carinicauda
AAGTAATAACTTATCCAATCTTATCATTGATTATCCTTTACATCAATAAAACATAAAGTATTGATAACAATCCAGTTTCGAAAATTTTTTATCGACTCAAGAAAATAGTTATAAATGTTCAGGAAAAAACCTTAATTACTAATTTGTCTAAAAATCAGGTGTTAATTTTATTTTATAATTACAGTCGTGAAAGTCTTGAATATTAAATTTTCTCTTGATAAAGACGAAGGTAAGAATAAGGAGTTTAATTATGATCTAAGGAATATTAACATTGGGAAATCTTGATAGATTAGATTACCCACTGAAATTTTCTGGATAAAAACTATTGGCAAATTAATACAAATTTCGAAATTTGAGATTTCCTAAGGTTACGAATCTTCCTGTCAAAATAAAATGAGAAGAAAATTCCTCTCAAACAATAAGTTAATTATTATCAGGATTTAATAAAGATTTCTAAAATAAACTGACAATTCTTCTCTTCCTCAAATATAATGAAATATTTCAAATATTAACGGGATGATTATTTAGAGATGAAAGGAACAGAATTTGACAGCTGTCTAATAATGTATGCAGTTATTCTGATCTTCCAAATCCCTTCGATTTTACAACAAAAATAAAAAAAATTATTTTCCCTTATATATAGAAAGAAGACAACGTTTTATATCTAGTTTATCAGAGTGAAAAATACCGACCTTCTTCCTCCCCAAGTAAACACGGTAGGAATCTCTCTCTCTCTCTCTCTCTCTCTCTCTCTCTCTCTCTCTCTCTCTCTCTCTTTACCGCAATCAAATGCAAAATACAGAAATGCAAAACTTCAAAGCTCCCTTCGTTTTCTCTGGAATGCGATGAAACCTGAAGGTTAACTTCGCTAATCTAATTGACGACGATGAACAGACGAAGATCTTTCTTTATGAAGAAATTGATGTCAGATGTTGATTTTTATTTTGTAGAGGAATCTCTCTTTGGGAAAGCTGATTGAACCTAAAGGTATACCGAGAATTCTCCTGATTTCAAAGTAAGTGAGGAGATCCTATTAAAGTACGTGGTTTTCTTTATGGGATTATTTGTTATGTCTTTCTTAGTACATTAGGCAAGTGCTTTACATGTCTCATGGACAATCGGATGCACCTTAATGGAAGGTGACGTCAGACAAACACAGAAATAAGTCATTTGATAATAATCCTTCATCAAAATCCAATACTGATTTGATATGGGATTGACGATAAATCTTGTGAAATTAGTCTTCCTCTTTCATTCACATCTTCAGATTGATTCCTCTTCTTCGATTTTGTTTTCTGGTATTTGGATGTTCGTCCAGCCAAGAGAGAGAGAGAGAGAGAGAGAGAGAGAGAGAGAGAGAGAGAGAGAGATTAACTAAACTTTGAAATGCTTTATTGGGATTAGCTTTTATAGAAGTTGAATGATAAATCGAATGGTCCTGAACAGTTTATAACTTGATGTCACTCAGCGATGTCTTCTTCTGAGTGGAGGAACATCTCAGTGACATCTGACGTCAAACTTTGATGAACATCAATGGATATTTAGGGATGCAATAAACATTCAATGAGAAGCAAAAAGGAAATTAATTGGAGAAAGTTTATGATTGTTATAGCAATCCCCTTCATGTTGGAAATTGAGGTTTCAAAAGGGATTCTATTTGATTTATGTATCCATCCTGTTTGCACAAAGAGTGAAGCTGCACGCTTAGCACTAACACACCTCCAGTGTCCTCCTTCCCTCTATGTCTAAAGAAATATCTTCTGGGGCTATTTCCATTATCAATAAAAAATATAGCGAAACCTAATGCCTTCTAAAAGCATGCATGATTTGATACTGGATGCATTTTAAGTTTCGTGATGTGAAATCTACCTTTAAATTTTAAGGAATTATAAAAAACGTTTTATAGATCAAAGGTTGGAATAATTAGTTAGAGAGTGTGCATCATAAATCATGATAAAGTTAGAAATTCTACATTTGTGTATGAATATTCAATGTTGATATATTATAGCTTATTTGTATTCAAACTATAGTTTTGTGTGACATCTGTGGTGCCGGTTTAGTATGTGGCCTACCTTTCGAATATGACCTATGAAATTCTGTCTGTTTTAGTATGTGACCTAACCTAACCTAACCTAACCTAACCTAACCTTACCTGACCTAACTTAACCTTACCTAGCCTAACCTAACCTAACCTAACAGGCCAGGTAGGCCATATACTAAACCAGAATAAAAAAGGTAGGCCACATACAAAACCAGCACCATATCTTTTCTATAAAGAGTAAATCGGATAAAAGATGACACAAATTATATAACAATGATTTGCAGTATTTATCAGAATATCTGTTTAGAAAGACAAGTCAGACAACTATTCTAAATGTAATAAATAATTGTTTTACACTGAAAGTAATTTTTTCCTAATAGCAATAAAATATGCCACATGAAAAGCTAATGTGATATGATAATTTTGCAGAGCTTTCGTTTCATTAATATATTTAAGAAATTTAGATATTAATCTACTGTAGTCAGAAGAGATTGAAGTTATAGGAGAAGCTGCATTGAGTTTATACCGAAACAGCATAAAATAAGGTACTAGTTATAGACGAGGTGTCCAAATGGAACTCTGTAAGAATTCTAATCCAAGACAGTGGAATACCATGGTACAGAGGCTATGTCACTAACCAAGACTATAAGGTTCTTGAAGAGTGGGCATGTTCTGTTCAGTAGGATGTTTAAATTGCATCTTCTTAGTCTATACGCTATGTGTCACATCATTTGTATATACTGTATGTGTTGTTTCTAGACTTTCTTAATACTTATTCATTATTGAATTTGATATTCATGTCTAAGCAACAGTACGTGTCTGCAAGTATATAAATATGTGTGCATTGAACGAATATTCACTCAATTTCGAATACACAATCTTTGTTAAAAATGCTTAGTGTTTCGGTAACTGTAAAACAACAATGTATGGCAATGGAAGAATCAATGTCATTATTACCTTATGAAATGGAAATCAAATAATAAAAAAAAACAGCATATTTGAAAAGGAAAATATTTTCAATAACTATTCGCTGATTTTCGTCTACAAAAATTACTGTCTTTTCTCGGATAAAAAATCAAATAAAAGTGAATAAGATATTTGAAACATTGATCTAATTTCATCTGATCATCATTAAAGGATAACTTTACAATAGAGAAAAGAAAACTTATCTGCACTTCTTACTCTATCTTAAATATGGAAATACTTACCCAGGACATAAAGTAAGAAGGAAAATAGCCCTTTTATAGATGGTACATCATTTGATTATTCATACGAAACTCTCTAGACTTGGAATTAATAATTTATGTCACCATGAGACTTCCCTTTGGGGAAGTGGATCTTCAGATTCAGGAGATCTGGTTGTTTGGTTATTAAAGGTTTTCATATTCCCATAACTACAGGTAAAGTAGATGAGACAAAGAATATGATATGCAAAAGAAGGCCTCTTAACTATAGTATAAAGTTGGTCATGACAACAGTCCTCCTTCAAGTATATCTCAAAACAAAAAGGTGAAAAAGGAAAATATAAAATAAGGCTTCATAACCAAAAAGATCTCTTTCTTTAGAATAAAATCTTGTCCTAACGAACAACGACGAAATCTAACTTGCTAAACCCTACTGCGAAATCAAGACGGTCAATGAAATGCAGCTCATCTTTCACGAAGGTGGAAATTGGCCTATGGGTGAGTTGTTGAGCCATTGGCATCGTAAGGGATTCATCTGGGAAGGAATATTACTTTCCGATAGGTTGTGAAGATTACCTGGATGGAAGGAAGCAATGCTGATACAAATGGATTAAATAAAGAGACTCTCGTACGCACATTCAGTGGGAATATGTTCTAGTAATATAAAGCGTAAAACGAAATGTCATTCGGTATAAGAATTCAGTAGGAAAAAACGGACACTTCCCTATTCATGCTTAATATGCATTAACCCATTTCGTTCATTGTCCTTTAAGTATTTATAAGTGCACTATATTCAACAAATGAAGCGAGATTCCCAATTGATGTTGTCAGTAGATTACTGTTTTTCAAATGAAGCAAATGGAAAACATTTGTATGTTGGAAGTAGTGTCATAATGGCTGACATTCATTGCAATTCATTCATTCATTGAAGAACCAACTTCAAAGAAATGATTGATGTTTTGAAATACATTTTATCTATCCGTTGGCAAATGGTAACGTTTTCTCTTTTTTAGAATTCTAAGATATTTGCGTTTTTCAATTTGTATAATATTTATAGCAAGGATAATATTTTTCTGTTTTTTAACATTCTCATTTAAAGGAGCTTTAGGCATTCTAAGACTAATTCCTCTTTAGTTTTTATATCATGTAAATGTTTTAGTAAAATTATTGTCTTTTGTTTAACGAATACTTTAATACTTCTTAGCATGGTCTTTTGGAATTACGTCGGAAAGGAAAATTCTCAAAGGTTTTGTTGAAAGGGAAAAAGTTGAAGAATAGATTAACATAATTTATACTCATTGCATTCCTCCATTTCCTTGAGAATTTCTTCAACTAAACTAAAGCAACAAGATTAGAGAGCAGATTCCAATTGGAATCACTGAAATTCTTGTCTTAATGAAAGCTTATTGGATTTGACTTTGTGAAAAAGTATCGCTTTGTCTTCAATATCTTTAATCGAATTTTTTTAGAAAGTATTTAGATATCGACATCGTTAAATGATAAACTTTTTATCCATATGAAATCGTTATGCATTTTTAAGATTTAAACTTTGCCAAAATCTATACTTTGATAAGGTGATCCCCCAGTAAAGTTTTCAAATGATGCTGACGTTTATCTTCTGATCATAAGATCTTTATCAAGTTTTCTTAATTGTGAATTTATATTTCTCCAATGAAATTCACTACGGAAATCTTGCGTCTTTTCTTAGTGAAAAAAAAAATTCTGGACAGAATTTGAAAGAAGGAAAGTTACAGCTGAGGTCCATCCATCAAAAAAGAAAATACATCAGGAATTGAGATTTATATCAAATTAGTCAACCATTAAAAAAGACAGATCTACTTGAATATTCTTAATTGTATTTTCCTCTTTTTATTGTTTTGCATTAATCAAAATTCCACATTTATTTCTAACGGCATTATCCTTAGTAACTAGCTGATTAAAGTAATGAAATCATGAATCAATTTCTTAGCAGATCAACTTGAGCAGTATCTTTAAGATTGATAAAATGAACAAAGAAAGAAAGCCAAGTGAAGAAGACTCCATCTTCACAGAGGCAATTATCATTAAACTTTCACCAATAGAATTGATTATATTGACACTACTAATCATTAGTTGTGCAATTACTGATCCAATTTCATAGGTAATGGCATTCCAGTTAGATACAAAACTGCAGCACCATTCATTTGGAAGTCATCTCATTGGTATAGAATTAGTATTTCCTAATCTTTACTAAAGGGATTTTGAGGATAACTCCATCTACAAGGGATTTGGCGTTGATTTGATTTTCAAATTCACCATTTCATTATTTCTATGAAAATGACATTTTTATTGATATGGTCACGTGACTCATGTCAGTCTTCCAGCCCTTCCCTTAAAACCATATTCACCAGATGGACTATCTCTCTACATTGTCGTTCTTTTATATTCCCTCAAATGTCGTGTTCATCAAAATTCTTATTCGATTCCGTCATGAGCCATTGGAAATATGTCACACACTGATTGGAATACATACATAAATTACATGAAATCATATTAACACCAAGATACTTGAAATATACACTTTCATTTCCTAATGGAACATACCATCAAAACTAAATCTCTCTCTCTCTCTCTCTCTCTCTCTCTCTCTCTCTCTCTCTCTTCCTTCACAGTGAACCTCTAATACATAATATAGTGGTAAGACAGAGGAAATGATTTCCTTGTGACTCTTGCTTCCTTTTACTGTTGACTTAAAAACTTGTCAAAGTTCACAGATGTGTGACAGTATCGGCAATGGTGTTCTTTCTATGACCAAAATACTTCTTACTCTTTTAGATCTTTTCTTTAATTTGTGTGTTCAGTTTCATTTGCTTAAACGTTATTAAGATATTATCTTCCCGTATCGATAAGTAGCACAAACCTTTTTCCATGAATAATCTTACTTTAAATACCTTGACATGGTGAAAGGGTTTATGTCTTGCCAGGATCAGCAAAGCTATGCTAGTCATAGCACCCATACTAGATTGGTTTGTTGTGAGAGATCAGACTAAAGTCTCCCACCATCGCCGATCTGTAATGGCCAGCTTGGTGAGGAAAAATGGCCAAACCCCAGACACAGCTAAGGACATGTCTAAGGCCTCTGTCCTGTAACGGACTATAAATGGTTGCATTTGTTGTGGTTGTTATTGTTGTTCTATGCCGGTCACCTTACACTGCACTCACTCATGATACCACAAAGTATTGGTGACCGGTAAATTCCACTAAGGGAAATTTCACGACGAAGTTGGATTTTATTCTTGTCTTCCTTCTTCTCTCTCTTTACTTCCTCTTTCCCTCCTTCCCTACTTATTCCCTGAATCCTTTCCCTCTCTTACTCCTCTTCCTCCCTCTCCCCCTCTTCTACTCTTCTAATCTTCCTCCCCTTTCTCTTCCTCTCACTATAAAGCCACATCTTAGCTGGAGGAGATTCCCACCATCTTATCAAATTTTTGTCAATTTTATATTTTTCGAACGAAAAAAATCTTCCTCTTTTTCTCCATAATGGATTTTATTTGGTGGGGGGAGTGGTTGACCAACGTCCTTAGATTCCTTATTAACAATATATTGCAAATAACGCTTCGAGAAAAAAATGAGTTATTTTCCAATTTTTTGAAATCCGATGTAATCAATTTCAGGAATAACTTCAATAATTGGATCACATTTATTGTCTTCTCGTTAAAAATAGGAAGGTTTCGATTAATCGTTTGAAAATTCCATTGATTTGAATTCTCTATACTTTTCTAATCGTAACCCACTTTATTTAGTCATACACATCTCAAATTAAATATTGTTGCAATTCTGCTTTTGAATGTCAACAAAGATTGTTTTCAAAAGAAGTTTAAATATGCGAAAATGAAAACGCTTCAGTCATTGTTATAACAATGATGTTTACATAAATGATAATAAAAAAAAATATTCAAATCTTAATACACAACAGAAAACTCAAAACAGATAAAACAAATAAATTGAAGAAAAAACAATAGAATCTAAGTTGAAAAATCTCTTTATTCAATTAATTTTTGATTTATTTTTTTTTATCTATTTTATTTGAATAGAAACATATTTCATATGACTTTTTTATCCAATTCTACGTTGAATGTCCACAAAGCCCATTTACATTTGAGAGGGAAATATACAAAAAACAATGTGTTTACGCCTTTATACAAAGAAAAAAAAAGGTTGTTGGAACCAGCCAACCTTCAGCAAGATTAAGCGAAAGTTCATTTAATTATTCTATTCCTTTTTATGCAAATGGATAAAAGTAACAGAGAACTTTGAGATAATTATGAAATTTGGCAAACATTACAAGTTTTTAATGCAATGTAGGTTGTAACAAAACAAAGTAAGCAGAAACATATATCTCTCCTACAAGTCAACCTTTGTACCTAAGATAAACAAGACTTCTGTATTGAGCAAAGCCTCTTGTCGCTCACCTGTTGAATCGTCAGTTTATATTTAGAAATTACGATTCAATAATGTCATTCAATCAAACCATCTGGGACGCTGAGCCAACAGCGCTGAGCGGTTACTCTTTCCAAAAGCTGTCTGACTTTGAAAACCTCATTTCCTTTCACTTGGAATCTCCCTCGTTTACAGCATTCATTAGAATAGAGAGGAACATCTTAATAAACTTAGCATTTATATAACGGAATATTGGTATAAATGCGATAGGGATCGAGTAAGTTATTCATATTGTACATAGTTAATAAAGATAGATATTCTTTTCAACAGTAGAAGATCTTTCCCCTGGTTTTTCAGGCCTAGACTTAATGAAGTGCCGCAGCCAAGATTTATTCCGGTGTTTTTAGAGTTAATCCAGGAATGTTCAAACGCAACAGTTTCTATCTCGGGTGAAATCAATTAAAAAAAAAAAAAAAAAAAAAAAAAAAAAAAAAAAAAAAAATTGGTTCTAAATTTCACATATGTTTTTTATCAGTTATGGAGACTAATCTTATACCAGGTTTCTATTGTATAAAGACAAACTAATTTCCATTTCTCACTGAAACCGATTCCTTTTAAACAGGATAGTTGAAACTATATTTTCTCAAATAATCCATTACTTTCTGTAGCAGATCTGACTCACTGGGCTCAAGTAAGGTGTTTGGGTGTCATAGGTGAGACATATTCGCATCTTCAAGGAAAACTCACGATAGTGTATTCTATCCTGTCTCCTCTCCTTACACAGGTTTAAAGGTTTAAAGGTCATTCATGAATGGCAAAAGCAAGGGCCAGTAACATTGTTCTAGCAGGACAATGCCCTAGAGACTGACCATATATACATATGATCAGCACCCAAGGCCCCTCTCCATCAAAAATAGGACCAGGGAGTGCCAGGCAATGGTTGCTGATGACTCAGCAAATAGACTTATATACTCCCTCAAACACCCCAACCTTAGCTCACAAGGAAAGCGAGGTTGAAGCGACCAAATGAACTAACGAATTTGAGCGGGACTTTAACCCAAGTCAGGTGATCACCAGTCAGGGACGTTACCACATAGGCCACCACAACCCTGAGTACTTTCCAAATACGTAAATCAAGACTGGCATAATTATCCTAAGGATTTATTAAATGTTCTTTGTAGTATCCTTCTTTTTAGGAAAGCATCCTTAGTGATGTTACTCTCTCCTTCTGCAACTCATCACCGAATGCTAATGCTTCATTTATTTATGCTTCCGTTCACAAGCTCAGATTCGAACATTATGCCTTTCCTCTGACCAAACATCCAAACATACATCTGTATGATACAGAGATTAAATAGTATCAATATTTTTCTTGGATTAATTCAGGTACTTTGTAAGTATTAAATCTCATTTCAACTTTGCGATATCATTAATATTAATCTATTTTATTAATCAGATTCATTCCAGTCTGCATATAAAGCGAATCATATTAGAATGCTATCATCTAATAAGGTGAGTTTGGACGTGATAATAATGAGATTAGACATCCAGAGAAAAACAGTTGGAATTTGTGGAACCAGAACTGACGGTTTCCTTCTTCATGTGTGTTTGTCTGTCTCTGGTTATTGTTTTTTTCTGCTTTAATTATGCTCTCATTTCCTTTACTTATTACCTTCAGTTTGTAGCTCCTTTCTCTTCTCCCTTTTAATGCAAATATCTTTTCCTATTACAAAAATATTATTGAATGACTCACCTCATCCAGAGGCTAATGAAATGGCCTTCCACGTGAGAGTGCAGGAGAACATTTTCGGACTGATTTGGCGTTTCCTTTGGAGCGATTTCACAGTTACAGGAGTCTTGGTCGAAGGATATCATTCCTTTGTTGGTTTATCTCATCATTCATCTGGGTATCCTTTTGGCTCTGAAGTTCGTGGTAGGGAACTATTACTAAGTATTAGATTAGGATGAGAGAGAGAGAGAGAGAGAGAGAGAGAGAGAGAGAGAGAGAGAGAGAGAGAGAGAGAGAGAGAGAGAGAGAGAGAGAGAGAGAGAGAAAGTTGTTTATTAGTGACGCAGTAAAAGAAAACCGATTTTTCTTACCGACATTTATGTAATAGCGGGATTGGAAATACTTCAGATTTATCTTGAAAATTACCTGTACATTTTCTTTGTAGATTCAATTCTAATCTTTCGTTCCCGAAAGACTATACAAGAGATTGGTATCTTATTGTTACATTTCTTGATTTGCATGATCATTTCCTCCTGTTAAATCTCGTTACTCTGACTTTTCTTCCAAACAATAATCAATATTCCTTAAAAGAACAGTAGGATATTGAATCTTAACTTCCCTTTTTCAAAGTAATAGTTTAAAGAGCTTATAATTGGCAATGGATATTGAAGTTCAATTGTTTGTGTTTACTCTAAGTAATCTCTACTATTCTAATTAAAACCTCGTTTGCTAGATGAGAGCAATAGCTATCAAAAGCCTTTGGGGAGCAAGCTCTAATAGCCATCTGTTGAGGCAAAATCAATTATTTTCTCATATATGAACAACAGAGCATAGGAGCGCCATACGAGAGGCAATGTCAGACAAAGGGATCCCAAAAGGGTCATCAGCAAAACGACTTTCTTTTGTGTCCTCATGGAATAAGACTCGACACATATCGCGAAACAGAGCCAGTTACAATCTCAGGCTTCATAACATTCCAATGCAAACGATGGAGTCTTTCTTGCAAACGTGTTTTGCACCATTCATTGCTTGCCCCAACAGAGGAAAAATATTATAACACGAGTTTGGCAGCTGCGTCAGACGTCCTTCTAACGTTACACTGTAACTACAAAAAGCTCTCTCTCTCTCTCTCTCTCTCTCTCTCTCTCTCTCTCTCTCTCTCTCTCTCTCCTCTCTCTCTCTCTCTCTCTCTCTCTTTTATGAAGTCAAATGACCAATATTGTATCATCAGATCCCTAAATAGCGTCGTATTGTTTAATGTGAAGGTAATGAAGCCTCATCAGTCTCTCTGTGGATTATCTGGTTCATTTCCGTCTCACAGACATTCATTACTGACAATAACTTATTCAATATATATTTCGGGTTTCATAATGGATTTCACTAATCAATCAGTAATAAATATCAAATACATGTTCGATGAGCAACCTATTCAATATATTAGTATGATTACGCCAATGCTGTTATTATTATTATTATTATTATTATTATTATTATTATTATTATTATTATTATTATTATAAGCACAAGGGCTCCAACAGGGAAAAATAGCCTAGTGAAGACAGGAAATAAGGAAATGAATAACCGATGAGAAAAAAATTAACAATAAATCATTTTAAAAACAGTAACAACATCAAAACAGATATGCCATATAGAAACTATGAAAAGACTTATGCCAGCCTGTTCAACATAAACACATTTGCAGCCAGTTTGAACTTTTCTTGTTCCTTTGCAGTTCTTAGTCGTTTAAGAACAAAACCATTTTAATTCGTTGTTTAGATAAGGAAGCACCACTTCACGCACGACAGACGTGACAGACGCAGAATAATTGATAGGTGCCAAGTTTCATCCCCCTCAGTTAAGAGATTGGTCTGGTGTTAGCAAACTTGTGATGCATTTAATCATAGCATAAGGAGATTTTGTGAGCTATATAAGAATTACTGGGAATAATCCTGCTCTTTTACATCACCCAGTTATAATTACAAATGAAACTGCATTAAACAAAATGTCGACATAGCTTACCGTGGCGGAATCAGACTTGAGGGGAAATTCAACTGATTAACAGAGCATCATAGTAAAGGAGAGCAGAGGAAGACACTGGGATATCAATCCGTGTTTTGTTATTGTTGGTTCTTTGTCACACACATCATCATTATTATCATTAATTATGCAGATATTATACTCACTGTTGATTCGGATTCATCTTTGGTGTGAACGAAAAAGTTAAAATAATGTCATTATTATAAAAGTCCTTCTTTTTTACATCTGTTCCACAATATAGGTGGAATAACTTCGAACAACACCAAAATATCTCTTAAATGATAACTTCCTGTGAATACAGAGAAAACTATCAACATTATAATGTATCTAACAAGAAAACAGAAGGATTTTTTACGCAAATACTTTCCTACGCAAGCAGAAAAGATGAGTTCGATCAACTGTTCTAATTCTTTACATCTCAAAACTGATAAAGTGCCAAGGTGACACAGGTGACACGAATAATGAAAAGTAGATTTCCAGTGGCTCCAATGCAAAATTCCATTTAAAATCCTATGCGAAAATTCTCCCTTCTTCCTTTTCAATAATTTTTGGAATATGGCGATGGTGCCATTATCCTTTCCCTTTGTAACCAATAATCTTTATTATTATTATTATTATTATTATTATTATTATTATTATTATTATTATTATTATTATTATTATTATTATTATTATCATTATTATTATTATTATTATTATTATTATTATTATTATTATTACTAGCTAAGCTACAACCATAGTTGGAAAACCAGGATGCTATAAGCCCAGGGGGTCCCAACAGGGAAAGTAGCTCAGTGAAGAAGGAAACAAGGAAAAACAAATTATTTTAAAACATCAGCAATATTAAAGTAAAAATATCCTGTATAAACTATAAGAACTTTAACAAAACAAGAGGAAGAAAAATTATATAGAATGGTGTACCCGAGTGTACTCTCAAGCAAGACAGTGGAAGACGATGGTACAGAGGCTATGGCACGACCCAAGACTAGAGAACAATGGTTGATGCTGGAGTGTCCTTCTGGATGAGCTGTTTACCTTAGCAAATGAGTTTCTTCTACCCTTACCCTTAAGAGGAAAGTCACCACTGAAC
>NC_090749.1:6391712-6406712 GCF_036898095.1 Palaemon carinicauda
CTTCCTCTTAGTCGATTTCAAATTGATTGAAGTCATTAAATGAAATATTTGGTTTATTAGAAACCATTTTGTAAGAGGCTCATCTTAATGACCCCTGATGACCCATTTGGGCTAATTAGACCTTTCCTTCAATGAAAATTCCCTGTAATAAGAAATGACAACTTCTACAACGTTTACAGTGCTTCTAGAAGGATATAATTACATTGTGTCCCTTTTATCTTCTCTAGTAATAAAACGCCTGAATGAGTGTAGCAAGGCAAGCAACGTTTCCCTCTGGAAGTAAAAAAAACCTGTTATGAAATTGACAGAAAATTTGTCAGACCCTTGATTTTGAAGATAAGAGAGAGATAACAATACTATTGGCTTTTAGGAAACTAAGTTTTACAGAGACTTGATCATCCATCCAATCACAGATAGAGTTTTGCTGACAGTATGTAATGTTTTTAATATTACTTTTGATATTATCTTAATATTACATCCCTTGCTCATGCACAGAGAGGTGTCACTAACATCAACAACAACAACAACAACAATAATAATAATAATAATAATAATAATAATAATAATAATAATAATAATAATATTATTATATTCAAACAACTGACGTAAATCTTCCTCTAAAATCCCATCCAAAATCTCTCCCTTTTTCCTTCTCGATTCTTTTAGAAATATGGCGAAGGTACAATTATCAGACCAAATCTCTTTTCCCTTTGAAACCAATATTTTCTAATCCAGACATTCCCCTTTTCTCATTTTATCCTGTGTGTCCTGTACCCTGCAAAGGCCCCTCTCTCTCTCTCTCTCTCTCTCCTCTCTCTCTCTCTCTCTCTCTCTCTCTCTCTCTCTCTCTCTCTCTCTCTCTCTTCCTTAATTTACCACCAAAATGTATTTTCCCCAATTATATCAAAAACTTTGTGGATTACCATAATTATTCATCAGATAGAGGACCATATGAAACCACATAAACAATAAATAAGACAATTTACAAATTGGGAAAATATGAACTACAGAAAACAACACTAGTTGATGAATACACCTGCGGTTTTATATCGCCAAATCATAAACAGAATAATCGTAATTTCCCAGGTAATATAAATAAACCCCCAGAAATTTCCCAAAATGGTTGAAGAGAGGAAGGAAGGAACTGCTATCACGCAGAGAGAGAGAGAGAGAGAGAGAGAGAGAGAGAGAGAGAGAGAGAGAGAGAGAGAGAGATTAAAATTTAAAAGTCTTTTTAGTGGGACCATTTCAGGTACATAAACATCTTTTATTTTGTCCATAAACAATTTTCCATTCACCCGGTAAAGCATTTCATTGAGTCTGCCCTTCATCTTATCCTCTCAAATTGACCAATGAAGACCGCGTTTTCGTTACTTCATTTCGGCTGTCTTTGAAATGAACACACATGCGGCCAGACCCATAGGAAAATATACCTCTCCTCCACCTCTTCTTCCTTCTACTTCTCTTCCTCCTCCTCTTCCTTCTTTTACTCCTTCCCCTCCTACTCCCTTCTGTTTGTGACCATTTCTTCGGTCCTCTTTCTTCTCCATCCATTTCCCTCCTCAGTCACAAACAGGCATTGCCTTGCCTTCCCTGGTCCTAGCTTAAGTAGGAAAAAGATCAGGCGCCGATTATTGTTCTGTGCCTCCCCAGCAAGTGACCCTTACACCTATAGGTTTTCCTCCTTTGCATTAACGAGGAGAGAAGGCTAAGAATTTTCGTCTTCTTCTTCTTCTTTTATAAACAAAAGTCAATCAGACTATAGATAAAGGACAACGAAATCTTTACAGTCAGTAAACAAAAGCAATTATTTTTGCATTAATTTCATCTCCTGAATGTAGAATAATGGTTGCTGAAACGCATAATAGAGATTCAGCTAAAACTATGGAGCATGAAGTTGAATCCTAACCAAACACAAAGTATGATTGTGAGCTTAACGAGGACATTGGCTCCTTAACCTCCATATCTCTGCATTAATAGGGTATTTTTTTTTTACCAATATACAATATATTTGAAATTTGAGATGTGATTCTTGATAGGTAATTCACTTTTGATAAACACATTTGGTCTCTTTTTTCATCAATTGCACATAAAATTGGCTTATTGGAAATCATTTAAGATTTTCGGTGATCAATCTATTCTGAAGAAGTGTTTTAATTCTTTCAATCCTCCTTGGTTAGAGTATTGTTCTCCTGTCTCGTCTTCAACTACTGATTCCAATCTTATTTTGTTGGACAGGAACTTACGGTCTAATAAATTTCTTATTTCTGATCTCGATGTTCATTTCTGGCACTGTCGTTCAATTAGTACTTTATACATGATGCAGGAAAAAATTCATAAATCTGACCATCCTTTGCATTCAGATCTTCCCAAACATTACCATCAGACATGTAATTCTAGGTATGCCGTTGATTCTATTAGTCAGGCCTTCTCCATTATAAGACTCAATGCTACACTGTATTCTATAAATTTTATTCCAGCTGTGAACAGACTGGGGAACGATCTTCCTAACCGAGCAGATATATCGCCTAACTTTGCCACACAGGTTAACACAAGTCTTTTTTTATAGTTTATATAGAGTGGATCTATTTTATCATTGATATGGATCTTAGAATATTTTATATCAGTCATTCATTATTTCTTTTTTATTTTATTTGTTTCCTGATTTCCTTTCCTCACAGAGTGTAGTCTCTCTCTCTCCTCTCTCTCTCTCTCTCTCTCTCTCTCTCTCTCTCTCTCTCTCTCTCTCTCTCGACTGATAGTTAGCCTATTTGACACAACAGATTTCAATTTACTATTTATTTGTTGTGATGAAACCTGGTGACATGGACGATATGTTATGCAAGTTGGTATCATTACAAACACAACATGTTGTTTATATTAAATATATTTGGAACACTATGAATAACACAATGATTTATTAGTGTTTTTTAAACTCCTCTATGTTACAGTTGTTATTACAATGTCATATTACATAATTCACGATGCGGTATTGTGGTAGTTCGGAGACTGTTCTACGATCAATGTATTCTCTCTGTGAAAAATAAGGCAATGGTTATAAGAGCGGATTTTATTGCAGGGATTTATAAGTACTGACCTGCAATTACTTAAATATATTAAAAGTAGAATGACAAATATGCTTAATGTGAATGAAATATGATAGAAAACTTCTATTAAAACAGTATTCACGAACATATATTTTTTATTTAAAAACATATTTAGATAAATAGTAAAAATTTCGCTTGCAAACACACTATATATATATATATATATATATATATATATATATAATATATATATATATATATATATATATATATATATATATATATATATATATATATATATATATGTAAATATACTATGATGTGTATGTCATTAACTGTTAGATTGTAAATGTGTATTTCAAAATAAGAGATAAAAAAAAATCTGGAGATGTATGGCACTGCTGCTTCCCAAGTGTCTACGTCCACACATCAGTGACTTGAGTCTTTCCAATGGAGGCGCTCTTCACCAGATGTTCAGGTTCGAGATAAAAGGCCCTTCATACTTTTAGTTATAAACACATTTCTCTCGCTCGCTCTCAACTCTGTCGTCTAGTCTAGTTCCCTCTCTTCCAAAAAGCTATATTATCTATTTCACACGTATACTTATTTCATATTCGCTATCATGGTGAAAACACAGGGCTATTTTTCCTGTTGGGACCCTTAGGCTTTTAGCATCCTCATTATCCAAGTAGGGTTATAGCTTAGTTAATAATAATAATAATAATAATAATAATAATAATAATAATAATAATAATAATAATGATAACTCTTTTTATCATTAACATTTGAATCAAATATTGTTTACGAAGGTGTTGACAGACCTTTTCTTATTGTTGCATCAGTTTAACATGATTCCTTCTTTCTATTTTTCCAGAGTTCGTCGATGATGGTTATCCTCATTTAATCTTTCTAATATATCTGCTTCCTTCTATAGTTCCTAAAACAGAGTGAATATTAGACTAATAGGGAAACTCTGCAGGTTAGCTTTCCAAGATAAGTAAAACTAAAAAAGTCAATATGACAAAGAGAGAAAATGAAAAAGGGGTTAAAGGATAAGTAGTAATGTTGTACGACACTGATCAAATTGGTAGAAATTGTCCAATGCGGAATACACCGTGATCACTGTTATTATCTTTTAATATATGAAATGTAATTTCCTAGATTCTGCATTTGAGCAAAAGAACATCCTCAAGTACTGATATTCATTGAGGTAATGGAAATAGTTAAAAGAATAGGCTATGTATTTAAGATTTCCATTTCGTCTTCTGCGTTATTTGCTTTAGACGTCATCACACCACCTGACTTCTTCAGTGGCCATCCACAGTCAGGAGTGCCACTATGAAACCGCAAATGACTTTCAAACACAGAAAATTTGTCGAATTAAATCTTGTTGGTATCTCAGCGTCATCTTATTTCCTAATATATATTTCATTTGTCGGGATACACGATCATACAGGCTGTTTATTTTTTCTTTTTGTTGTCTATATCGTTTATTGATGGTAGTTGGGGTATTCATGTTGTCTATAATGGGCGAATTCATTATAAAGGCTCGGGGGAGAAAGAAAGTCTAGCTGCCTTTAAAAATCATTACCCTTATGACTTATGACACAATATATGTATAAACGAAAACGTTATACCAAATAAAACATAATTGCAAATAGTAAACAATAACTTACGTGAATATGACAAACATTACTATGGTCTATAAGCATTCCGACCCTACAGATTAGAAATGAATAACTCTTAGTTGACAACTACCGCTAGTGATTTATGGGGTCCTTTGACTGGACAGACAGTACTACATAGGACCCATCTCTCTGGTTACGGTTCTATCCCTTTGCCTAAACAGACACCGAATAGTCTGGCCCATTCTTTACAGATTCTCCTCTGTCCTCATACATCTGACTACACTGAGATTGCCAAACAATTCTTCTTCGCCCAAGGGGTTAACTACTGCCCTGTAACTGTTCAGTGGCTACTTTCCTCTGGTAAGGGTAGAAGGGACTCTTTAGTTATGGTAAGCAGCTTTTCTAGGAGAAGGACACTCCGAAATCAAACCATTGTTCTATATTCTTGGGGAGTGCCATAGCCTCTGTACCATGGTCTTACACTGGTTTGGGTTAGAGTTCTCTTGCTCGAGGGTACACTCGTGCACACTCATCTATCTAGTTTATCTTCCGCTTGTTTTGTTAAGTTTTTATAGTTTAAATAGGAAATATTTATTTTAATATTGTTACTATTCTTAAATATATTATTTTTCCTTATTTTCTTTCTCACTGGGCTATTTTCCCTGTTGGGGCCCCTGGGCTTATAGCATCCTGCTTTTTTAAGTAGGGTTGTAGCTCAGCATTTAATAATAATAATAATAATAATAATAATAATAATAATAATAATAATAATAATAACAGATGGTGTTGGAAACGGGTTTAGAGAAATTATAGTCAAAATTATCGAGAATTTTCCATAAGAGGAATTATACCAAGGAGTAACCACGATGTAGTACCCTGCAAATGTGCAAGAAATGCTTAATCACTTTTATAACTAATTTTCATTGTATTTGCTCTATGTATTTAATAGGGAAAATCGTATCTATCAGGCAAAATCAATATGGCGTGCAATTGAATTTCTTATTTAGATTATATTGAAGAACAATGATCCTTTCTCATAATGATTAAGATTGTGCATTATCTGATCATGAGGACTAGTAATGGTATTACCAGCATTGTTTCCAGTTGATTTTTCAAAAGCAAAATTTTGTTTAGATCCAGCAATGGACACATTCGAATGTTCTTCAGATTTCTTAAGCTTTGCCTAATTATAGCTTTCCACATTGGATTGTTTTGGCCTTTACGATGAAATATTAGAATTATAATCTATGTTAATTAATAGTTGTATTCTAGGCCAGTTCTATATAAGGAATTTCAAATATCGATGTAAATGAAGTTATTAGAAAATCCAATGGAATCCATGGTTGGTAATCAAGGTAGTGTTCCATTTTCAGTCTGTCAGACCCCTGATTTAAAAGTACGAAATTATCATTTGAAGTTCTGCTTTGACGTTTGGTGATTTTATGCCTTATTACCCAAGTATTCTTCGCCTCTACGTCAACAAATGTGATGAGTCACAGAATTTTCATAATTCAGTTCTCATAACAATAATTTGCAATGCCAAATTATTCATCATTTATAAATGAACATTCACCGCATAGTGCAATGCTTATGACCAGTGCTTTGATTGTGTTTATCTTGCAATAAAAAATAATGAAAATTATAATAATGTTAATCATATAAAAATGGCGTAAAAATCCTTTTTGTTGAACTAGACGAAAAAAAAAAATAGTAATTAAATTGTATGCTCAACACAGATAAATATCTATCACTGTCCTATTCCATCGATTCCTATAACTTGCCCTTTTCTAAGAAGCGTCTCGCAACGCCTTCTGTTCCCTGAACACAAGAACAAACCTCCTGCAAAGGACAAAGATACAAAACGGATCCACAAATCTGTTAAACCAGCAGTTGCAAAATTCCAGCAATCAAAACATTACTTATGTTTCGGAGACTACATTACGAGATAAATAATTATTTATGAATAAACGAGAGCCCAGATGTGATATTTATTTTGCAACAACGGTCATGGATTTTTTTGGGGCGTCATATAATTTATGAAATGAACACTGGTTCTAAAAATATTGTGCTCCACTTCATGAATGTTTATAAATTTGTCATTTTATGATACAAGTGATGAACATTATTCAACCAGAAGTTGAATTGCCTATAATCGTGAAAGATCTATTACCCCATCACAGGTCTCTCATTCCTTGCTAATAATCTATATTGACTTTGGCTTTAGATTGGTGTTATCCGAAAGCCATCAGCTAGTTAGATCATTAATCTCTTTCCACGCAAAGTACATAAAAAGTGGCAAAATAAAACGTTATATTTATCACTATAACGAAATTAGCAACTACAGTACTACAAATCTTATTTTCTGAAAAGGATTTTCTGGAACAAAGACGAATCACTTCTCTTATTATTAGAGAAGGAGAAAGCACCAAGAACTGCTTAGGATTTTTCGACTGAATTCTAAATAATTTAACAGAGGTAAAATTTAGGGTTGCAATTATTATTATTATTATTATTATTATTATTATTATTAGTAGTAGTAGTAGTAGTAGTAGTAGTAGTAGTAGTAGTAGTAGTAGTAGTAGTAGTTGTAGTAGCAGTAGTAGTATCTGAGTTACAACCCTAGTTTGAAAAGCCGGATGCTATAAACCCAAGGGCCCCAACAGGGAAAATAGCCAACAGAAGAAAGCCAAAAAGGAAACAGATAGAACAGTGTGCCCGAGTGTAATCTCGACCAAGAGAACTCTACCACAAGACAGTGGAAGGCCCTGGTACAGAGGTTATGGCACTACCCAAGACTAGAGTACAATGGTTAGATTTAGAAGCGTACTAGAAAAGTTGCTTACCATAGCTAAAGGGTCTTCAACCCTTACCCTTAAGAGGAAAGTAACCACTGAACAGTTACAGTGCAGAAGTCTACTTCTTGAGCGAGTAAGATTTTTTTTTTCCCTGTGCTGTCAGGTGTATGAGGAGAGAGGAGAATGTATAAAGAATAGAACAGACTATTCTGAGTATGTGTAGGCAAAGTAAGACTGCCCTGTAACCAAAGAGAGGGACTCATACAGTACTATCTGGCTAGTCAAAGAACCCAATAACTCTTAGCGATATTTCTCAACGGGTGGCTGTTGCCCTGGTCAACATATTGCAAATAGGATTTGTAAAACCGGATTCCTTTTAAAGAAATTAATAATTTTTCACAAGTCTTATTGAGGATGGAACAAAATATATATCAGTCCTTAGTCTTGATTATGAAATATATACATTCTATTGATACTATTTTCTAACAAAAAAAAAATAATAGAATAGAACCAGGGAATATAGCAACGAGTAAAAAAGGAATAGTTGTTATTAGAAACAACAAGATGTACTGAAATGTATGACTCTCCCCCCTCTCCCTATCCCCTCTCTAAAGAGAGGGGGTGTGTGGTTTCTGAATCTACTTACCATCACGATGTTTGTTCGCCATCATCAGTTTTGAAATCTGTTTTCGAATTATAAAAGGAAACAAACAAAACTCGTTTCCGCGAGTTTCAGTAATGAACTTCATAAGTCATCGAGTGTATATTAAGAGTATTTACTGCACCTTAAATGAGATCCCTAAAGTAAAGGTCAATGAAATTCATGAGGAAAGACGAACCCATGAGATGCTTTTTGATGGAAAAAGCAATTGCTTTTTACAGATGCTTCTGTGGGTGTGAAAAGGTTCCTTGGACATTAATTAACATATAATTATGATGTTTCTCCTTTTTAGTGAATTGACAGAGATCTCAGAAATCTCTGTCCTGAATTGATGATTTTACTCAATCTCAATATAAAAGGAAAACATTTTAACAAAACTGAAAAATTTAGCCTTTGAAAGTGTCCCGTTATACATCGCATCAATCCAAGAAATTGTCACATGATTTTGTATATCAGAGAGAAAATGTGTTTTCTCAGATTCCCTGACAGGAAACATTCATAGCTTTGAACCTTCAAACGACCCACAATAAACTTGAAAGACGAATGTTAAAAATTTACCGAAATTCTGAACCTATTCGTTATTACTTTTGATCATTATGCTTCGTCTTTGGGGCGTTTTCTGTTTGTTGTCAATTTGTTTATTATTCCAAAGAAAATTAGGGTTTTGGTAAGTTTTTCTAGGACACAAGTCATCGTGAGTATGTTCGTGTGTATGTGTGTGTGTTAAGCTTATGAAGTGAAGATATATGCTGCTATACCAGTGATTACATGTAATAACGAATCCAATATTCTGTAGATCAAAATGAATAAAGATATCTTGGAACTTTTCTTTCAAAATAAAATGTTTCTAAATCAAAATTCGTTTGATTCGTAGGGAAAAGGAGAGTTGCCATAAACTTCTTTTCAAAAAGATTCTTTGGAAAGGAAGGCCGATGGGATGGGCAATGGTGTAAACTCTTCTGAACAGCTTTTATAAAAGATGAAGAAATAAAGATTGTGAAGTAAAGACAGTAATTGAGCTTAACCCATAACAAAATGAAAGGCTTCAATCAAAGAGGATTTTTATTATAACCTGTATCATGAAGACCTTAAAAATTAGTAAAAATTATTTTAATAATAAAAAGGTTTATATATTTGTTGATATAGATAAAACATTTGAAAAGTTTTGGATAATTTGAAATCGAGTTGTATAAATCAGAATCATGTGTGACTTTTACAAGGGTATTCGGCCTTGAAATAAATTTCCATTGAACTTAAGTGTCAGAAGCACTTTTAGAAATCCATAAATGTCATTGATAAACCGGATGAAAGATGCAGGAATGAATATTCTATATGTCTTTATCTAATATTACTAGGATGTCTGATGTTCAAAGAAGGTCCTAGGAATGTTTACTTATGTAGATTTAATAGACATAATGATATAAAGAATACAATGAATATAAAAACGAAAGTAGTATATTCTTAAAACTTTATACAGCCTCTTTTTATTCAGTGAATCCTCTCTTTAAAAGTGGTACCAATTGGAATGAAAAAGTTTGAGCAAAATTTACAAAAGCTGAAAACATCATAATATAATTTTACACTATTCCCAAAGGGAAACGTAATCAAAATATTGCCTAACAACATCAATAAAACTATTCACCACATCAACATCCCTAGTGACAGTAGAATCGCTTCTCAAAACAGTAACATCAACAGAGGTAAACATCATATCAAATAAAGAACCCTGTTTCCCTTCTTTTTATCGTTGCATGATATAATCCTATCTCATGAGAGAGAGAGAGAGAGAGAGAGAGAGAGAGAGAGAGAGAGAGAGGAGAGAGAGAGAGAGAGAGATAGACTAAATGTTTGACTGTCTCATATTCTTGGCCCTTTTCACTATATTCTGAAACTTTACATCTGAGATAATTATTAAAGTTCTTCCACAACATTAAAATTCTTGGCGTCGTCGTCGTACTGAGTTGTTCCCTTGAAATTTTTATCATGAAACTTGTCCCTCATAATTCAGGAGGAGCCAGTTTATTACATGTTTATTGAATGTTTATTGCATGTTTACTGTGCTTACTGGACGTGATGAGTTATAGATGCCTTGGCTGTAATGTTGAGAGTTAGAACTAGATAAATGGGCTGGAATATCGTTGCTTTGGGTTTTTGGGCTTTTCAGGATTTGATGACATGACGTAAATAAAGACAACATAAGACCAAAGGAATAAGGAAGGACCTTTTCCGGTTGAGGGAACCGGATGTATCTTTGGTGTGAAGTTATCTGAAGTGTAACTTAATTAGATGGAGAATCGTATGAAAGTTTTGAGAAAGATATGCATATTACAGCCAGAGAGAGAGAGAGAGAGAGAGAGAGAGAGAGAGAGAGAGAGAGCTGCACTGTCAATATTAGAACATCAGCTAAACACGTAATAGAAATCCGGCAATTAACTCATTTGCTAAACATTTGTTATACAGATCTCTCTCTCTCTCTCTCTCTCTCTCTCTCTCTCTCTCTCTCGTTCTTTTCTCACAGTCCCACAGTCAATTAAAGACCTCAAAGTTACAAAGAAGATAAAAGAAAGATAAAATGAACCGAAGCAGCATCAACTCAACCAGCAATTGTCAACTCTCTGTGACCACAAACTCCTTTTCAGCTCCATCCGTTTATCTAAACCAATGGAGAGTTCAGGAGCGAAATCTCTCTGAATCTCATCATTTTGTAGGTAGTAGGTTGGCCAGGGCACCAGCCACCCGTTGAGATACTACCGCTAGAGAGTTATGGGGTCTTTTGACTGGCCAGACAGTACTACATTGGATCCTCCTCTCTGGTTACGGTTCATTTTCCCTTTGCCTACATACACACTGAATAGTCTGGCATATTCTTTACATATTCTCCTCTATCCTCATACACCTGACAACACAGATTACCAAACAATTCTTCATCACCCAAGGGGTTACTGCACTGTAATTGTTCAGTGCCACTTTCCTCTTGGTAAGGGTAGAAGAGACTCTTTAGCTATGGTAAGCAGCTCTTCTAGGAGAAGGACACTCCAAAATCAAACCACTGTTCTCTAGTCTTGGGTAGTGCCATAGCCTCTGTACCATGGCCTTTCACTGTCTTGGGTTAGAGTTCTCTTGCTTGAGGGTACACTCGAGCACACTCTCCTATCTTATTTCTCTTCCTCTTGTTTTGTTAAAGTTTTTATAGTTTATATAGGAGATATTTATTGTTGTTACTCTTCTTAGAATATTTTATTTTCCTTTTTTTCCTTTCCGCACTGAGCTATTTTCCCTGTTGGAGCCCCTGGGCTTATAGCATACTGCTTTTCCAACTAGGGTTGTAGCTTAGTAAGTAATAATAATAATAATAATTCCTCATCCTTCCTCTTCTTCGAAATTTCCGTCTGGGTTTCATTATAATTTCTGGGATAATAATTGTCTTATAGATAATATTGGTCTGAAGGTATTTCCCTCTTGTAAAGCGAAAGGTTATAAGTACAACTAATCATCATCTTGATATACATCAGAAGCAAAGAGTAAAAGAAGCGTTTCTGGGGAAAATCTGAGTTAACAGGAATGGGAACGGGAATGGGAATGAGAATAGGACTCAGTAGCAAGGAATTCTGGAAGGTAAAGTTTATCGCTTTCCTATAGGTAAAAGAAAAGTTCAATGGAAGGAAGGAAGAAGTTTGATGGGGAGGAACATTATGTGGGAATGAATTGCTTCTACAAAAAAAAAAAGGAATAATATATATTTTTCCTTTCTATATAAACAAACCAGTCAAGGGTGACTTCCATGAAGGAAAAACGTGTCTGACTATACCTGACTTTAATACGAACCCCCCCCTCCTCTCTCTCTCTCTCTCTCTCTCTCTCTCTCTCTGTTATGTCAGGGTCAAAGAGTAGGCCCAATGCAAGTAATGGCGCCTCCCTGCAACCAGGGATGATGCAGAATTATAGTCTTCCCTTATAAAGAACTTGAGCCAGTACTGCAACCTGTGCTTGGCAAGAAAGCTTTTGAGCATTTAATTATCTTTAAAACCTTTTTATCAAAATAGAGGATATTTAGGACATACCCACATTATATGAGAGGCCATGTTCTCGAATAACACGATGATGCAACATTGTCTCAATAGATGTACCACTTTTGTGGTCTGCCAATGTTGACAGTTTTAAATTATAGTACATTTTCAGTAACAAAATCAACAACAATTATAATCACGTTAGTTATCGTACTAACTAAAAGAAAAATTATACTAAGAACAATAACAGCAGTAGTAATCCTAATACATTTATTCTCTTACTAAGACGGTAAGTTCAGTCTATAGGATTATTATTATTATTATTATTATTATTATTATTATTATTATTATTATTATTATTATTATTATTACTTGCTAAGCTACAATCCTAGTTAGTAAAGCAGGATACTATAAGTCCAGGGGCCCCAACAGGAAAATTAGCCCAGCTAGGAAAGGAAACAAGGAAAAATAAAATATTTCAAGGACAGTAACAACATAAAAATAAACATTTCCTATATAAACTATAAATCTTGAATTAAATGGTTTTAAAGAGAAAGATTCTAATAAGATCCTATTCAGATATGATTATAAAATCTTTAGTCTTTTAGTTTCACAATTGCTGAGAAACTTTCCAAATCGGACAAAGCACAAAGGTAAATTAAAAGTTTTATCTCTGTTGGAGATCAAGAGTTTGAGTTAGCAGAAACACTTTTCGGAAAAGATTTTAGGCGGTTCAAGACTAAAGACAATGATAAAAAAAATGAGAGAGAGAGAGAGAGCGAGAGAGAGAGAGAGAGAGAGAGAGAGAGAGAGAGAGAATCTTTCTTGCCTTCTCATAGGGCAGCAAAGATATAGACAATAAAAGATGGATGCCTTAAAGGTTTGGTATTTCCAAAATAAGTAATATAACACAAGTTATTCTTGTCATTTTTGTCCGTAGGTCACAGGTGAAGGAACCCGACTCTTCTTCATCTTCCAAAACTCGTATCTTTAACTTTGCTGCACAAAACTCAACTAACTTCGGCCAATTTCCCATCAGATCAGAAACGAGGAACTTTATAACTTGAGAAATTCTCAATATTTGTCAACATGACATTGGAATAGTCACCAGGGAATAACTTTTGTTTCCATTAGGAAGAGAAACTTTGTATTACGTGTCATGTGCCAAGAGAGAGAGAGAGAGAGAGAGAGAGAGAGAGAGAGAGAGAGGGAGAGAGAGAGAGAGAGAGAGAGAGAGAGAGAGAGAGAAATTCTCAGTTTCCATATTATTTCACATGATTCAGTTCAGGGAAATAAAGTTTGATCCTTTTCATTGTTTCTTAAAAGAGTCATTTTGGATTAATTCTCCATCTTTATAGTGTCTTTCTCAACCCTTTTTTATTTGATATCCGACATTTGATTTACTCGAACATCCCTAGATGGTGTTGTTGAATTCTATTTCAATTTCACGTAACCTATGATGACAATTATGACACAATGGGAATTATCCCCACATGGAATCTCTCTCTCTCTCTCTCTCTCTCTCTCTCTCTCTCTCTCTCTAAAAAAAATCCCTGCTTCTGTCTTCGAAGGTGATGACAGGAGAGGAAATCTCAATTAGAATAAATCCGATGAAAAGGGAAGATATTTTACGATGGGCATCAAGATGACAACCCTTGGGCGGGACCCCTTCTGTGGTCTTCCTAACCTGTGTCCAAGTATCTATATGGTTTCAGAGAATGTCTAAAATAGCATTCAGAAGTGTCTTTTAAAAGAGACCTTCCAACTGATTGCAATAAGAAAGTGACCAGGATGGAAGAAGTCTCTGCAGAAGGAGAGGCAGAAGGGAAAGGGTGTCAGTGACACTAGACGTAAGAGGAACGGTTCTTCTCAAATTTGTTAATGTATATCCTGAGCAGTTTCTTCTAATCTGAACCTACCTTTCTTATAGAATCTATGTTCAACTGGAATTCGTACAACGGAGCCAAAATCCTATATATATATATATATATATATACACACACACACACACACACATATATATATATATATATATATTATTACATGAATTGTTCAAGTCCTATGTCAAGTCTTGTTTCGATTCAGAACTATAGGTTTCAGTTGGGTCTTTATTACAGAAGGACAGTGAATTCGTTTGAAATATGAATACATATGTCTATATGTAAGCACATATATATGCACGTATTGATGCATTTATTCATATAAATAGGGGAAAGACAAATTTTAACCTTATCTATTAAGACAATGCTGAAGCCTTTTGCAATTCATCTATTAACATCCTTCGCTTTTGGCGAAGAGATGACCTTTCACAATGTGACTTCAATTAGAAATGAAGCAAAATTTTCCTCTTATTTTGAATACATAGAATATTTCAACTTTCAATATCACATCTGACCAGATGATCCCATAATCACATTTGACCTTAGACAAAGTTGTGAAAACAACCAACCAATTAAGAAGCCATTTTAGGTCTTTATTGTCACATCAGAGGCTGATGTGGCTGTGGAAGCTCCCTTCACTTGACCATCCCGCAGTCATGGGTGTGGGGCTGGCAACCCCGTCCCGAGAATCTTCGTGCCCATCTTACGACAAGTGTCACTGAAACTCCCAACAGACTTCAAGATTTTGATGCGAACGACATTAAGCTGAAAATAAAATCGGAAATTCTGTGAGTGCATAAAACAGTAAAGATCTTCCATTTCAGTTGAAATCAGTTGAACAATAATTACTATCATTTCGAGTAGTAAAAGAATTTCATAGAATTTCATGTAAAAACTGTTTAAATATATAAAAAAAATCCATTTATTCCACAACATATCCATAGCAAGTAGGTCTTATATGATGGGCACAAATTTCATGAAA
>NC_090749.1:6411712-6429212 GCF_036898095.1 Palaemon carinicauda
TATTGAACACAAATTTCATGGTATGGATAGGGAAAGAGTAGTTCAAAATGTCTTTTTTTTTTTTTATTCCCAACGTTTCGTGATTCTTAATCACATTGTCCAGGGCTAAAAATAAAACATATACAAAAGAATTAAGAAACAGTTAAAATTTTTTACAAATTCACTTGAAACTATGAAAACCAGTTAAAATTTATATGAAAATTAAAAGAAAAAAAAATATATATATACATCAGACAAAGTAGTGGAACCAACCTCGCAGAAGCGTAGTGAGAAACTGTATGCCAACAAGAGTTAGAAAACAAACAAAGAAAACTATGACAAATACATCTCATTAAAAGAACCTTGGGTATTTAACGACGGAACTAGTCGTTTGATCAATATGGATTCAAGAAGAGGTAAGTCATGGTTATTTGACACTTGACCAATGATGGTAAAATCTTTGATTTCACTATTTTGTTTGCACATTTTAGCATGAATCCGAATATTAGAATGTTTAGGGCTGGATATTCTGCAACCAGTTCGATAGCTAAAACCTCTATGGGAATCAATTCTGACCTTTAACAACCTCTTGGTAGATCCTACGTAGGTCCCAGAGTTACACTTTGGGCAATTATATTTATATACAACACCAGAGGACATATAAGGACTCAATCGATCTTTGAAGTGGAAAAGCGAGCCAATGGTGAGAGGGTTCTTAACTTCTTAGGGATGAGTTTAACTTCCACAGCTGGGAAGTGTTGTTGGATAATTTCTGTGAACTTTTTCTTAAGGAAATCCTCATGAAGAAAAGGAAAACTCGCATAAAATTCTAGTTTAGGAACTTTAAGTATTTTTGGAGTCTCAGCCAACTTGTCATTCAATAATCTATTAAGAAGTTTAAAAATTATTTTGGTGGGGAAACAGTTGTTCTTAAAATATTCACATAGGTAAATAATTTCAATATGGAAAGATTCCCAACTAGAGGTCGAAAGGAATGCTTTGTGGAGAAGAGTAAAAATAGAATTAGTTTTAAAATTATAAAAACAAGAGCTATAAAAGTTTGAACACAACCCAGTGAACGTCTTTTTTCCAAAAATCGTGGTACTAAAACCTTCTCTATTTCTAGACACCAACACATCTAAAAAGGGGAGTTTGTTATCTGCCTCCTTTTCTACGGTGAATGTTATGTTTTCATGTTGTGAGTTGGCAAAGTCAAGGAAGGATTCAGCGCCGAACTCATCTCTGAATAGAGCAAAGGTGTCATCAACATACCTAACATAAAACAAGGGATGATAACTTAAAGGACAATTTTCTAGCATGGTCTCCTCCAGGGAGCACATGAAAATATTAGCAAAGGTGGGTCCCAAGGGGGAACCCATAGCCATCCCATCAAGTTGTTTGTAAAAATTACTATTAAAAACGAAAGAGGTGTCCAGCACCGCTAGTTCCAAAAGTTTTTTAAAAGACGTGGGATTGAAAATCATTTGTTTAAAATAATATTGATAGTTTCTTCCACAGGTACATTAGTGAATAAAGATTCAACATATATATATATATATATATAATATATATATATATATATATAATATATATATATATGATATATATATATATATATATATATATATATATATATATATATATATATATATATATATATATATATATATATATATATATATATATATATATTATATATATACACTTTATATTATACATGTGTTAGTATGCTAGGACATGATTTTTCAATTGCCTTATCTATTCAGAATATAGGTAAAAATATAGTGGAACAGTCCTTACTAGGGACCTACCTCTATTAAGGGGATTTAATCCCCTAACGTTCATGATATTAAAATCTCATCATCCCTTTACTTCAGAGAGAAGTTTTCAAACACTAATTAATCCTCCAGTTTGGGGCGAAAGAATCGAGGCATTTTAATAAGGAGTGAATTAATCTGCATACTGAAACGTGCAAATGATTTTGGCTTTGGTTCTTTATTATGGGATCAGTTGAACATTTAACTTTTATTGTTGAATTAAGAGGAAATTAAGGTGGCTCCCCCACCCCCAATCTTTTTTTTTTCTGCAAATTTCTCTTACAATTCCCGTCTTTCATTATTCACTAAATTACTTTCGTAATACCATTTATCACTAGTAGGTCTAATGAAGAGAGATTGAATTCCGAGCAAAACGTTTTCATGGTAAAAGCAATATTAATTTTTCTTTCTTTTTTCCTTTTCCTAAATCAAGTCAGAGTCATGAGATCAGTTTGAGAACAAAAGGGGCATTTGCTATCACTGTATCTTATTTTATCCTAACTAGAATAGAAAAATTATTGAAAGATAAGTATGCAAGGAAATGCTTTTGGTTATATTATGTATTTGGCCAGACTTTCTCTTCAAGAATTCATAACGTTCGCTTATTAAAGCAAGATTAAAAACGGGGGATTGAAATTTCGAAAATTACCGGTCTATTTTATTTGTTTTGCTTTTAATATATTGCTTCTATTTATGGCTTCAACTCAGCCGACACAACGATGAGTTTTCTAGGGGAAAATTTCTTATTGTGACAGAATTTCCTTTTCTTTTTTTTATATAAGATAGATGGTGTAGACACTGGACTTAAGTATTTGGTACTGTCATCAATTATGCTGTATCTAAAAGTGTGATTTCGATTATTGTTTTTTTTTTTCATTCATGACTGCTGTTGTTGCTCTTTCGTTGCTTTGTTTCGATTGCAATTACTTTTGCTTTTATGTCATATTTGATAGATTAACGATGTGGCAGTATTTATCGGTTGTTCGGTTATTTTCTTTTTGAAAGCATAACTAAGATGTCCTTTAATATAACCTTTCATCCGTTGCTGCTCTTTTCTGTTGTTCTTTCAAGATCTGAAGTCGAAAGTCATATGTACAGAATATTGATTGTACAGATGGGAGGGGGATGGAAATTCATAGAGATTCTTGATGGGATTTGGCCATAAAACGACAGTTAAATGTTAAATTATTCTTTACGAGTAAATGATATTCTCTCTCTCTCTCTCTCTCTCTCTCTCTCTCTCTCTCTCTCTCTCTCTCTCTCTCTCTCTCTCTCTCTCTCTGCGTACTGTGCAGTGAGTAGAATATGTTTTTACAAGACATTATATGCCAGGGGAAAGAGTGACTGGAGTCAGGGAGATCTTTCAAAATGGGTTATATGATTATATGTGTTATGGGAATAGAGGCATTATTCAGTTACTCTAGAAAGAATCCCTATCACAGAAACAGGCCCAATTCAGATGATCTTCCTAATTTATAGGTAGCAGGTTAGCCAGGGCACCAGCCACCCGTCGAGATGCTACCGCTAGAGAGTTTTCTGGGTTCTTTGACTGGCCAACCAGTATCCTATTACATTGAATCCCTCTATCTGGTTATAGCTCATTATTTTTTTTTTCTATCCTTTGGCTGCACATCACATACACCGAATAGTCTGGCCTATTCTATACACATTCTTCTCTGTCCTCATACACCTAACAATGCTGAAATTACCAACCAATTCTTCTCTCAAACGGTAAACTGCTGCACAGTAATTGTTCAGTGGCCACTTTCCTCTTGGTAAGGGTAAACGAGACTCTTTAGCTATGAGCTATGGTAAGCATCTCTTCTAATAGAAGGACACTCCAAAATCAAACTATTATTCTCTAGTCTCGGGTAGTGCTGTAGCCTCTCTACCATGGTTTTTCACTGTCTTGGGGTAGAGTTGTACCAACCGTGTGTCACACTATCGTACATAGTTCATTTTGTGCTTGTATCTTCGCTCTCCCCTCACACTAAAAAGAACCTGAAAAAACATGTTTGTTTTTCTCAATGGTAACGGTGTTGATTTTGAACATGAAATTTCCTGTTGCCTTGAGGTTTTTTATATAAAGGACAGTGTTCTAAATTAAACTCACTCAGTTGCTTCCAACCTGTCTTTGAGTCACAACCTTCCCTCGGCTCGTCACATTGGTGACCCCGGAGTGACTCGCTCCTCCCTCCTTCCATGCACCCCCCCACCCCGGCTCTCACCGTTACTATGACGCCGTCAACGCATACCTTCTGCAGCAGTATTCGCCGTCGCCAGCCGCCCTCATAGCAAAGCCTTCTCAGCTCTTTCAACAACCGTTGGGGGACCAAAGGGCCTTGCTCACTCTCGGGAAAATGACCAGTATCACTCGCCTGCAACCTGCCGCAGAGGGCTCTCCTCGTTTACCCAAACCTGTACGCGCTGCCATACCCGATGTCGATAGTTTACCCATAAAGGACTTGATGATCATAGCCGACGCCCTTATGAACAGCCACTTCATGACCTTCAAAACCTCCATCAACGCCTCCACTCCTGACGAAGAGAACACCTATTCAACTTCAACCGAAGCTGACATGAATGCCGTAGGACACACACGCCTGTGAATGCCATAGGCCTATGAATGCCATAGGCCTATGAATGCCGTAGGCCTATAAATGCCGTAGGATACACACATCTATGAATGCCGTAGGACACAGTCGCCTACCCCGTGATGAGCCGGAGCGGTAACAAAGCCACCCATCATCCACCACTCACTCGTGCCCCAACCAATGACTTCTACAGCCACTCACTGCCGCTAATCGGTGCAGTTTTTGCCACTGCCAATCCAGATTCAGGCGGCCTATTTGACAGGTACAGTGTGTCATTTTTAGATGGGGAGCCATGTACCAACCGTGTGTCACACGATCGTACATAGTTCATTTTATGCATGTATCTTCACTCTCCCCCCCGCACTAAAAAGAACCTGAAAAAACCTGTCTGTTTTTCTCAATGGTAACGGTGTTGATTTTGAACATGGAATTTCCTGTTGCCTTGAACTTTTTTTATATAAAGGATAGGGTTCTATAATAAACTCACTCAGTTCCCTCGGCTCGTCAAAGAGTTCTCTTGCTTGAGGGTACAATCAGGAATCCTGGTCCATATCATTTCTCTGCCTCTTGTTTTGGTAAAGTTTCTATAGTTTATATAGGAAATATTCATTTTAATGTTATTCTTAGACATCTCTTGTAGTTTATTTCTTCATTTCCTTTCCTCACTGGGCTATTTTCCCTGTTTGAGCTCTTGAGCTTATAGCTTCCTCCTTTTCCAACTAGGGTTGTAGCTTTGCAAGTAATAATAATAATAATAATAATAATAATAATAATAATAGTAATAATAATAATAATATTAATAAAAATAATGGTGATGAAGATGTTAATGATGATATCGATGATAAGGAAGGAACCGATATTCCCCCAACACCATTTAACCAAAACTCTCTCTCTCTCTCTCTCTCTCTCTCTCTCTCTCTCTCTCTCTCTTATATCTTCTGGAGTGACACCGAAAGTGAAACACAAATTAAACGATCTCTCATTTGTGTCATTCATTATAGTAATGAAAACATTTTATGTATCCGAAATACAAATTTCGTTTTCCAATCAGTTTTTCATAATTCATTGATGAATAAATAATCGTTCATTCGTTCATTCATTTCAGAACAGAAATTGTGAATACAAAGTGATATTTTTCGATTGATCATGACGAAAATATTTATCGTATTGCGAATTATAATAGGAAATAAATTACATTAGTTTGCACGATTTGACCAATAATGAAATCTCCCTTTGTCAACTATGATATAACAAAGAATATCTTTTACATTAATAAAATAATACAAATATATCAATTTCATTTCATTAATTGGTGTATAGTTAGTGGATAAAAACGCTGCGTTGCAAATATAAATAAGAAAATTGAGGAACATAATTGTACAAAGACTTTATTAATGACGCTGAAATAATTTATTGATTTTATGCCTGATAATTATGATCAGTTTCTTCTTCTTCATTGGTCTGGTGATCAAATAATGATCAGGAATTCGGGATCAGTCACAATTGATTGCATTGGAGCTGGGGATGTCTCTGTGTCTGTTTGTCTGTCTTGTGTCTGGTTTCACAGTATTTCTGTATACTTAATAGCGTCCATCTTGAAAAATGGCTGCCATCCTGGATTTTTGAGTGTCTAGCGGGTACTGTTAAAAGAGCAATTTGCAAAGATTGTATGTACCCATTTTTTTGCTTGTTTCCAGTAATGAAAGATTCTTCTGGAAACTTGTTATACGCTCCACTATATTGGATCCCTGGGGATTGTGGCATCCTCCTTTTCCAAGTAGGGTTGTAGCTTGGCTATTCACGAGAATTAGAATTGGGTGAAGGGATATAAAAAAAGGAATTCTGAGAGAAATATTATTCTTTTCATTTTTCGGAGAAGATAAGGTACTGGGGAAGGTGATGTCTATGGCAGGCTCTGATTCGGTTTTTATTTTCTTATCCAATTCTGTTTTCTAATTCAAACTTATGCCTACTGGATTGATATTTCTCTTAACATACAGAAACTGATATAGATGAAGAACATATGAAACTAGTATTCATCAATTAACAATTCGTATTCCATTTAGCAGCAGACCAATACCTAATACGTAATTATATCTTTGACTGATATGGAAATGGTGTTACTGCATAAATTATGGTAATAAGGCTGATATTTCCATTAAATAACACTACGTGATGTTCCTATATTACTAAGAGATTATGTCAATAGGTCACAAATCCCACTGATAGATATTTGATTACAATATATACTATTATTATTCATTGGACAACCAATGCAATTATGAGATTATCATTCATCACAGATTCATGTTTAAAAGGTTTATCAGTTATAAACCTTTTAAAAGGTCAGATTATCTTTGTTTTATGAAGAATTATCTGCATTATCAGCGATGATAATGGATGGTTAAATGACCTGTCAGGAACACAGGTCAAGTGATGAGAGAGAGAGAGAGAGAGAGAGAGAGAGAGAGAGAGAGAGAGAGAGAGAGAGAGAGAGAGAGAGAGAGAGAGAGAGAGAAAATAAATTTTTCTAAATTTTCTGTATCAGCATAAATAAGACAACAGCAGTAATAAGCTCGTTAGGAAGACCTTCATGAACAAAAACCCAAAGTGCATTATGTACACGTGAAACTAGACGTCACTGTGCACATTATGCTGTAAATGTCCTTTTGATGATTATACGCAAGTGAATCTTTTCGCCAGCAGTCTTTTTTTCTTCTTGTTTTTGCTTTTATATCTACGATCCTCGAATGTCCATTATTTTTTAGACTTTGCTTCGTCTTTCCCTAAATAAGACGAAAGAAAACTCAGTTGTTTACCGGAAGCTGTTCCAGAACCTCGTTCCTCTGACTCGATTAGAGACAAATCTGCAATGGAAAAATGATGATGGAAATTCTGTACGAATCTCTTATCTGATTCTCACACAAGATTTAATTGAATATTAGGAAATTGCTTGTGATTTGGTGGTGAATAATCTCTCTCTCTCTCTCTCTCTCTCTCTCTCTCTCTCTCTCTCTCTCTCTCTCTCTCTCTCTCTCTCTCTCTCTCTCTCTCTCTCTCTCGACTATTCAATGCAGTACCAGTTCCTCTAAGAAACATATCAGGAGTGAGCGTAGATGTGTTTAGGAATAAGCTCGATAAATACCTAAGATGCATCCCAGACCATCCAAGACTGGAAGATGCAAAATACCCCTGAAGATGCATTAGCCACTCTCTGGTGGATATACGAGGTGCCTCACACTGAGGGACCTGGGGGAACTCAAACATAGAATAAGGCAATAAGGTAAGGCTCTCTGATAAACAGCATACTTGGTCGTCACCCTCACAAGCACATTGGCGTTGACCTCTTATACAAATATATTACACTGATGGGACATCTAACGACTTTAAATTAAGAATTTATCAATTGCTTTTAAAAGTAATCTGAAGATTTGGTAGAAACGTACCTGAACTTTCTCCCAGCAAAGACTTTTGTTTGGTAAATCCAAAATTAGAAAGCAGAGAAGTGAAAGCACATTTTGTCAGGACAAACAGTGACTACTCTTCCTCTCTTACACTTCTGCTTTCATCTCAATATTGATGCCAATCATTCTCAAGATCCTTCAACGCCAACTGCATCTTTCAGAGCAAAAATCTTCTCACAAAAGACTATTTTAGTTGTGTTGTCTGATGTGCTTTTGAGGAAGATGACTCCTGCTCCGCTCGGTTCATGTTTCACTACAACACTTCTGATTTATATTGTTCTTTCTCTTTTATTATAATATTTTATCCTCTTTTATTTTTACCATCATAAGGAAGCATTATTATCATGATAACGTTTAGCATTCTTCAAAGAGTAAACACAATAAAAACAATAAAGTAAAACAAGTCTTAAAGACAATAAATTCGAATGGCTCATTTTTTTCACTTTCTGCTTCGCCCATTCAATCTCTGCAGCTGTTCTTATTTTCTATTTCATTCCAGTGAACACCTGTCTTTGACGGGTCAATGAGACAAGCCTTACTTTTATCATTACTGAGAGAGAGAGAGAGAGAGAGAGAGAGAGAGAGAGAGAGAGAGAGAGAGAGATCAAAATTGCCCTTAGGAAACTTCATGACTACCAGCCCCCAGATACATGTTACTGAAGCATGACACAGCGGGGTTTTCCTATAATGAAAACAAGACAGATTAAAACTTTGCAAATCGAGTAGTGTTTCTTTATTGTCGGTAACGGGTTTCAGTTTACCAGGATTTGTTGAATGGTCCAGTTGAATTAGAAATGACTGAGGGATGTTGGCGTTGATGGCCGGACCAGCCACTGGACTTTTGAAAGTGTGACACGCCGTCATGCACAAGGGACATGAGGTCCTTGTGAATGATGAGCCAAATACACCACCATCAGGTCATGGATTTCATCTCGGATATTTTTTTTTTTTTTTTACCGAAAAGGGTTCATGATTTGGGGGACCCCTGCCAAAGAATTCCTGCAGTGCTATGACAGACAGACAGTCGAGGGCGTGGGGAGTTTATATCTGCTAGTAAAGTTGGCTTCATTAATTTTGGTACACTACATATGAAGCAAAGGAGATATCAGTGTACCGGAATTATTGAAGCCAACTGTACCTTCTCGGGGAAGAGCTAAACATGTGCAGATGCATTCAAGGTAAAAAAAATACACCTCACATGCTTGTAACATAAATATAAAAATGTATAATGCACAGGTAGCCTATTTGGTGACCCGTGTACATGCAGGCAATTGTGTTATTAATTTTCTATATAAAATTCATTTTCTGTCATCATGCATATCTATGAAAAAGTATGTTATATTTTGTATATTCAGAAAAACGTATTGCCTCGAATGATTGTTGGGACCTATAGATATAGCCATAAGCTTGTCTTCATTTACTCGTTTTGTAAGATATTACCTTAAACAGTTCCTAAATATGAGTTTTATGCTTCCTCTTGTACTAGGAGATAGATAATTTTCTCCTACAGTTATCTTTTATTCAGTAGCCTAATCTTAAAGCTTCAAGAAATTATTATATCTTTCTCAAAACACTTCATCACAAAAGACGTAATTTTTTTCTATATCGGAAGAAGTAAACTTTAGTTGCTAAAACTCTTAACAAGTTCACTAGCTCAACGTCTGAAAGCAATTTCCTTACATACAGAAGTTGGACGCGGAACAGCTCAACTTTAGTCTGTCTCTATTTTTTCATGATGCCTCAAACTTTCAAAACTGACTGGAAATGAAAATGAGGCAGGAAACTTCCGTTGGAAAACTTTAAAGTTCTTGAGACCTTCTAAATAAACTTCCTTCCAGAAGCGTTGCCTGTTTTTTATCCAGACTTCCATAAAAATTGCAACCTTCCTCTTTAGATTTTCTCTATAAAGATATCGAGCTAAAACAGTCTCCAGTAAAACTGTTTTCCAGAAGAAGATGATAACATTTATATCTACTTTGCTCTCTAGATATTACCTCAAGATGTGGTGGTTGAATTTTCTATTTTCCTTAAAAGGGGGATAGTAATGGTAAGGGTCATGGCAATGAACAAATTTTGTTAATTATAATAAGAAGATGATGCATATTAAAACTGCTTTCTCTCTCATTAACAATAGCAGGATGGGTCCCTAGACACTGCAAAAGTAGAAGAGGAAGGAAGAGACAATGATGGATTGACGAACTAAGAAAGTTTCCGATGTGGACTGATACAGAAAGACCATAAACAGACGTGAGTGAAAGTACATGCCTGAGGCCTTTGTTATTAGTATATATATATATATATATATATATATATATATATATATATATATATATATATATATACATATACATATATACAGTATATATATATATATATATATATATATATATACATATATATATATATATATATATATATATATATATATATATATATATATATTTTACTATACCATGCATATCTGTATTATGATCTATGCAAGCATATGCATAAAAAATTCGATTTAGATTTTAGGGAAATACAAATATACTGTCTTTATCGGTAAAAAAGGTACATACATGTGTATCAGATGCCTCAGTGAAATTGTGTCTCAGGATGTCTCAGTGAACTCATACCTCAGCACAGAAGAGCTTCATTATTGTAGTTCCATTTTGCTGCATTTTATCAGTAAAGGTGTGCCTTAGTACTATCGACGTGTCTCAGTATGATGACGTCCTGCTATATTGGTGTCTCAGTATGATGATGTCCTAGTATAGAGATGTCTCAGTATGATGATCTCCTAGTATATTGGTGGCTCAGCATGATGATGTCCTAGTGTATTGATGTCTCAGTATAGTGATGTTTCAGTGTGATGATGTCCTAGTATATTGGTGTCTCAGAATAATGATGTCCTAGTGTACTGATGTCTAAGTACGATGATGTCCTAGTATATTGGTGTCTCAGGATAGTGATGTCTTAGTATGATGATCTCCTAGTATATTGGTGTCCCAGCATGATGAAGTCCTAGTATATTGGTATCTCAGTATAGTGATGTCTCAGTATGATGATCTCCTAGTATATCGGTGTCTCAGTAAGATGATGTCGTAGTGTATTGATGTCTCAGTATGATGATCCCCTTGTGTATTGATGTCTTAGCATGAAGAGCTCCTAGTATAGTGGTGTCTCAGTATGATGATGTCCTAGTATATTGGTGGCTCATTATGAAGATGTCCTCCTATATTGATATATCAATATGCTAATATCTGATGTTTTTCATTTTCCTTTCCTTGCCTCCATGAATTTGTTTCTTTCAACACGATTTTTATATCATCTTTTATTTGTCCTTTAAAACAAAAAAAAAAATATATTTTTTTTTTCCAAATCTCCTAAACCAAAGTTCCTACGATTCCAACTTTCAACTTTGTTTTGACTGACTTAACCTCTAGCAAACGTATTGAACTAGATAATAATAATAATAATAATAATAATAATAATAATAATAATAATAATAATAATAATAATAATAATAATAATGTGCTAGACAGCATATTTAGATTTTCAATTGAAAACTCAAAGACCCTTTTCCAACCAATCCGAACCCGCAAACCCGGCTGTGCCTCCGTGTTTAGCCAATGAGCACACACGAAGCCCTCAGTCACCCTTCTTAATCCAGCGTCGTCACGTGCACGGTCCAGATATACCAGGTCAGCCAGACAGCGTACCGATTTTAAGCCTCTTCTGCGCACCTACTTCATCTGAAGGGGTTTAGTGTTGGCGAGACCCATTAAGAACGTAGATATATCACACAGTCAATGTAAATAAAACAACATTTTACCTTTGGAAAATATTTTATTAAGTTACAACTTTTATTTTTTTTTCTTAGGGACTCCCTGCATGGTTGTCCTTGAGGTTTCCTATACTTTTTATCAAATTATTAAGATATCGCATTCGAAAATATACCGATATCTTAACAAAAAAGCAATAACATCGTCAGGAACTTCAATACCAGACTGTTTTAATTCTAAATAAAGCTTTTTAAAACATTTTTTCCCTCCATGAGAGCTTCCCCGTGTACAGCATAAAAAATCTCCCGCATTATTAACAACTGTGAATAAAACTGACTAGAAGGTGCATGTAATTCCCCCCGATTAACACATGCTATCCAAGTATCATTCCTTAGCACTTCTTCAGTCTTATTTCCTAACTCAGGATATTTTATACAAAATTTCTTTACAATATATCCACCAATGTATTTAAGAGCTTCTTCCTCTATTACTCCCCCAATATCTTTCTTTATTTCTTTATTTGCTTTCAAAAGGTCTTCTTCATCGTCTAAAGGATCTTTCTCTAAATCAAAATCAAAATTTCTGAATATCTGCGTTGTTAGGCATATTTCTAACGCTAAGTCCCATTCTTTCGTGATAGATTCATCGTCTTTGGCTGCTTCATGAGATTTTTCAACAGTGGTGATATTACACTTTTCACTTAATACTTTAATTTCCTTTCCTGGTAACATTTTTTTTAGCCGAAATTTAAAGTTCACAGCATGAGGATGATCATAGTTCCCATCCATTTGCCTTATATATCCAAAGAAATGTTCAAGGCAATCTTGATTTAGTTCTTGTGTAAGAAGGTAGTCAATACTATAGGAGCCTTTTAACATATCAAACAAAGCAATGGTAGATTTACATGATAAAATTATTCCTTTCTGAAACTTGAAAAGACTTTTTGTATTAGGATTTTTAACTCTCATAGTATTCATTATCTCGATTACCTTGAGCAGTGTACCTGTTTGTTTTTCTACATCAATACCAAAAGCATTGCTTTTACCAAACTCTCCATACATGGAGGAAGAATTCATTATGTCGAACCAATCATTTATTAAAAGAATAAAATCAGATGTTTGATTCCAATTTTGACACTCCAACAGTCCCTTTTACCCTAAATATTTTAATGAGTTGGCACATGATCTAGACAGTAATTGAACTGCTAATTTAACGCGCTGTCTTTGTTGACCTGTTACAGTTAAATGCATTTCATTAATCTTATATGCAAGCCCATATTCTGTTTTAGTTTTATTAAGCATTTCCCGTATGCCATCATCTGAAATACACTCTCCAGTCTTGAGGAAAAAACCCGAGTCGATAAAATTATTTCTAACTAATTTAATTAAATGTGGAACATCTGAGAAAACAAAAATTTCTCTTTCTACCTTAGGATTTTTGAAAGAGATCCTATTTTCAAGAGGGTCACAAGGTAAGGCAATCTATACAGACAGACAGACAAAGAGGGTCAATGTTAAGGTGTTTCCACATACGGAGATTTGTAGAACCCATGTCATGCACAACTGCTACCACCTGCATCCTCTACCTTTGATATTATTTCTAATAGTACTTTATGCATGTCACTTTGATCGAACTGATAGTAAATTGGCTGTTTCCATTTGCCTATAAGACCTCGCAACATGGCCACCTGTACATTTTCATGCGGTTTGTATAAAACATCTGCCCCTTTGTCGTAGCTCCATTCTTTTTTAATCTCATCTCATCAAATGACAAAACACAAATTTTTTCTGAAGGGGTAAACGTTTCTGTTTTTGCTTTCAGCAGTGTTAACACTGATACGAGAATCCCCGGTTTGCAATAAAACTCTTTCACTCTCTCTTTGAGAGTGCTCTCACAAGGCAATGGATAACCCTTTTTGAGCCTCAGATATCTATAACACTTAGGACTTGAACTTCTAAGAGTAAAAACGTTTGCAATGTCATCACTACTCCACTCACAAACCTTTTTCTTGTTAATGATGGACTTTATCAGAGTTTTACTGAAAAAAGAACCCAATATTTTTTCGACTCTAACGGTAACCTCACGTTCATTCAAAATAAATGCATTTTCATTTAGATAAGCAATTCTTTCCTACAAGTAATAATTTTCTTCTTCAAGCTGCTTCATTTTCCCCTTTGAATGTTCAAACTCTTCTGTGCTACCAGATGAAAAGAAACTTGTCCCTGGCATAACTTCATAATCTTCTTGCCAATTTATATCATCAGCAGTTACCATCTGAGTACCAATTTCTGAAGAACGGTTAGCACTGCTTAAAAGCTCCTTGACGATTTGTTGACGATTCCTATTTTCAACTCGTTCACTTCTTGAACTGACATCGGAGTGCATTGTACCTGAAACAATATCCTAAATATAAACACTGTGCTGCTACATGATTATATTTGACTAATAATTCATTTGAAGTAACCTTTGGTTACCACTGTAGAAACTGTTAGCTTGAATGTATTCACTGTTGTATCAACCCCTTACACACACACACACACACACACACACACACACACACACACACACACACATATATATATATATATATATATAAATATATATATATATAATATATATATATATATATATAATGTACACACACACACACACACACACACACATATATATATATATATATATATATATATATATATATATATATATATATATATATATATATATATATATATATATATTGTGTGTGTGCACGTGTATGTGTGCTTTACCCATTAGACAGTTAAATAGTGTACTTACCACTTGGTATATAAAGACTAGGTACAGCATCCTCTTTAAACAGCCGATGATTTCTAGGACTTTCAATACCTAGTAACCTAGACTTCATGTCATCTTTGTAATCTCCTGGTTTAAAATGAATCGAGCAAACAGTAGCATTCACAACGTTAATTCTGTCTGCACGGCAACATGCATGTATCCACTGGTCTATGTATGGTTTTTCTTTTGGAAAGCGATGGTATTTTATGTTTGAGCTTTTAGTTTTATCATGTCTATTATAACAGCCAGATACTGCGCAGTTACTTGGCATTATTAGGGACGGAATGAATGAATGAATAAAACGATTATGGACAGAGCGTCTCCTATTGTTTACGTTACCTCTAGAGGTAGCTAACTAAAGCAAAGGTCCTTTGTTTTGCTTACCCACGTGTGTGAGACGGGGGAGCGTGACGTCACAGTATGGGTGATTCACAGCTTGAGCTGCACGTTGGCTGACCTGGTATATATAGACCTTGGTACCTTCCTACCAATCTTTTTGAACACACGTAATAATTTACTACATTAATTGGGATTTGGTGCCTGTGACGCCATCTATTGGCGGTAAAGTAATACTCTTTACGATTTACTGGAGGCAGAGTCAGCATTATGCCTTTCATAATGTAACACTCCTGTTTTTCTATGTAGTTCTTACTAACAATACATGTCATACCATGGATCATATTAATTATCTTTTGGTTTCATGAAAAGGTAATTGAAAATTAGACTAAATGGCCATGTTTTCAATTAATGCATCAAAAAATAATTCCTATAATACTACTTTTCTTCTAATTTTAGGCTCTAAGTTATGGTAATTATATGTGAAATACAGATAAGATATATTGACAGAATACATAGATCAAAGAGTCGGAACTCAGCCAAAGAATTAAAAACCCCCAAATTAACCAAATTTCATTTTATGTCCACAGCAAATATGCGGTTAGCTAATCACAAGCCTAATTATAGATATGAATCCTCTATATTAAAGTGTGCCTTGTTACAAACCCATTTAATATTTTTGCCTATGTTTTGCAGTTATTGGTTTGCGTGAAAATTTCATTTATTGGGCTAGTGAGTTCCAACCCTCACCTCAATACGAGTTCATAACAAAGCAGCAAATCGTATTGAGAAATTTCTAAATTACTTTAAACAGAGAACCACATTAATAATTGTGTGGCTCTGCCACAACCATGCACTTATTGCAAGCTAACCATTAACTTGCAATTACTTACGTTGCAGTAACATTTAGATATTTTCTACCTCTGATCCTTTTAATATGACAGCTTAAAATTGTTCAAGGCTATACGAAGACATTGTGGAGATTTATGTCTTAGAATATTGAATAAAGAAATGGGTATTATTCGCCAATATTCATCGTTCAAAGATCAAAATGATTCAGGGTTCCATACAGAGACATCTTTCACCAGGGAAACAACTTAAATGTTCTCTTTTATATATTTACCTACTAATTCTTTATTCTTTTCTTATCTAAATTAAAAAGCAATGAATAAAAGCAATGTCCAGCACTGTATCTGATCTATTTGATGAAAGAAAACATTTGGAGACTTAGCAAAGAAAAGACCATTAATCTTAGAACATTTTTGGAAGTAAATGTGAAACTGTTATGAACCTCTGAGAACAGAAGACGAAACAAGACCAGTCAGTGTACTTGAAGGTAGAATATAACTTCCACGAGACTTTACACTGGAGACCCTCAGGCCAGTCCTCAGATCCAATAAAGGAAAAGGGTTTAGCAATGGACCAAAATCCCTACACTAAACCTTAGCCTCCTAGTGTAAGCAGAAAATGTTCATGATATACAAGGCAGCCTAAAGAGTTAACTCACATATCAGTATTTATATTATCTTAGTGAGAATGAAACATGGCAATAACAAAAGTTGAAATAGAATATATATAAAATGCAGTTTTATCTCTCATTTCTAAGGAAACTCAGTTGAAATTATCCCTTTCCAGATACCTGATTTGTAGATGATATCTCAATGATTGTTTTAATCCATGACATTAAAACAATAATAAGTTCAGCTGCTGAGTTTTATGGGTAAGGCCAAATCACCTTTTGATGTAGTGAAAAAAAGATGAATAAATATACACAATCACTGAGAGACGAATCATAATTGACCATTTATTATTCAAATATATTCAAGAAAAGGATAATTATTCTTTTTCATGAAATATTATTACAGTATATAATCAAAATTAGGTTCATAAATTCTTCAATACATTATTCACAATAACCGTAATACATAGTATTATCTGTATAACACGTTTCTGAATTAATAGTAATGTTTCCCCCATAGAATATGTTGCAGGGAGGCACAGGGAGCTTCAGCGAGAGATTTGACTAAATCTCTGGTTTGGAGATTGGACAAAAGAGCTACTCTGCCATTATACATTATCTAATAATAATAATAATAATAATAAAAAAAAAAAACTTCACCAAATCAAGAAATTAAAGGAAGTTTCCGTTTATCTCCATAGAGGATGTGGTGTTTGATATAATTCGTTTTGAGGAGGGAAAGGAAGACAACCAAAGTAAGAAAGGGATTTCCTATGAATTGATTGATAATAACTAAATCATAATAAAGATAGTTATTGCAGTCTTTCATCAAAACAGATCGTCTTTTCTATTTGCTCAAGAGACTCGTGATTAAGTAATAAAATCCTTTTGGAAAATAATCATATTTGCAAAACAAGTACAAACACAATTGCTCGTAGACAAACATATTCACTGTCACATATGATGTTGGCTTTGTCGGAAGGTTTGATCTACTAAAAATGAAACTGTTGCGTTTTTGTAATAAAGATAATTGCGAATTCACATTATCCTGGTGAACTTTTGAAATATCAGTGCAAATGAAGAGTCACTATTTTACTTTAAGAAATGTTCGCTTTTGATGTGGCAACATCAACATAATATTTTACTTCAAAAACAAGAAATAATATCAGGAAAATGAGCCTTATCAGAATTTTAGTGTCAAAAGCAGTATCCTAATTGATACTATAATCATATGGGAGATAAATGAACTATCTCTGCTTGGTGGATAGTTACT
>NC_090749.1:6436712-6450279 GCF_036898095.1 Palaemon carinicauda
CATATCTCTTCCCTATCAACTCTATCATACGCTTTCTCCAGATCCATAAACGCAACATACACCTACTTACCTATTGCTAAATATTTCTCTCATATCTGCCTAACTGTAAAATTCTGATTCATACAACCCCTACCTCTTCTAAAACCAACCTGTACTTCTAAGATTGCATTCTTTGTCTTATCCATAATCCTATTAATCAGTACTCTATCATACACTTTTCGAATTACACTCAGCAAACTAATACCCTTGAATTACAACACTCATGCACATCTCCCCTACACTTATACAGTGGTAAAATACACGCACAAACCCAATCTACTGGTACCATTGACATATGAAAAGATATTTTAAACAATCTCACCAACCATTCAAGTATAGTCAAACCCCCTTCCTTCAACATCACAGCTCTCACACCATCCATACCAGATGCTTTTCCTACTCTCGTTTCATCTAGTGCTCTCCTCACTTCCTCTATCGCAATCTCTCTCTCATTCTCATCTCCCATCAACGGCTCCTCAACACCTGCAACAGCAATTATATCTGCCTCCCTATTATCCTCAACATTCAGTAAACTTTCAAAATATTCCGCCCACCTTTTCCTTGCCTCCTCTCCTTTTAACAACCTTCCATTTCCATCTTTCACTGTCTCTTCAATTCTTGAGCCAGCCTTCCTTACTCTCTTCACTTCTTCCCAAAACTTCTTATTCTCTTCATAAAAATGACCCAATCCGTGACACCACCTCAGGTCAGCTGCCCTCTTTGCCTCACGTACTTTGCGCTTTACTTCCACATTTTTTTCTCTATATTTTTCATACTTCTCTATACTATTACTCTGCAGCCATTCTTCAAAAGCCCTCTTTTTCTCTTCCACTTTTACCTTCACTCCTTCATTCCACCATTCACTGCCCTTCCTCATGCTGCCTCCAACAACCTTCTTGCCACACACATCACTTGCAATCCCAACAAAATTTTCTTTTACTAAATTCCATTCCTCCTCTAAATTACTGGTTTCTCTTACTTTTACCGTCACATGCCATTTTCAACCTTTCCTGATATTTACTTTTTACACCCGGTTTTATTAGCTCTTCAACCATCACTAGCACCCTTTTACATCCGCCAACTCTATTCCCCCACTCTTTTGCTACAATTAACTTTCCTTCCACTGAAAAATGATCAGACATACCGTTAGCCATACCCCTAAACACGTGCACGTCTTTCAGTCTTCCAAACAATCTTTTAGTTATCAACACATAAACCATTAATGCCCTTTCTACTACTCTTCCATTTTCCACTCTTACCCATGTATACTTATTTTTATCTTCCTTTTTGAAAAAGCTAGAACTTATCACCAAATCTTGCTCAACACACATATCTACCAGTCTCCCGCCACTCTTATTTTCACCTGGTATGCCATACTTCCCAACGACACCTTCTACCTCTCCAGCGCCCACTCTAGTATTCAACTCACCCATGATAACTACATAACTCCTTCTACCCAGTCCTTCTACACACCTAGTTAATTCATTCCAGAACTCATTCCGCTCTTCTTCACTTTTCTCACTACCTGGCCCATACGCACTGACAAACGCACAACATTCCCTACCCAACCTAACCCTTACCCACATTAACCTAGATGATATCTCCTTTCATTCCACTACTTTACCTGTCATAATAATATTGAATAGGAATATGTTATGCAACGACCAAATAGCAACACTGTTGGCTAAATGTAAAGCAAAAATGGGAATGTTATTCAGACACTTTCAAACAAGAAAAGCTGAACACATGATTATACTTTGGAAAAATTATGTATGTAGTACACTCGAGTACTGCAATGTGATATAGTACCCACACTACCAAAAGGATATTGCACAAATAGTGTGTACAAAGGTCATATACTGCTAGATTAGAAGAAGTTAAGGACCTTGACTACTTGGAAAGACTGCAATTTTTAAAACTATACAGTCTAGAAAGGAAAAGAGAACGTTACATGATAATACAAACATGGAAGCAAATAGAAGGAATTACTGAAAACATCATGGAGCTAAAAATATCAGAAAGAGCAAGCCGAGGTAGATTAATAGTGCCAAAAAATATACCAGGAAAACTAAGGAAGGCGCACAGGACATTAATCCACTACGCACCAGCATCGATAATGCAGCGACTACTTAATGTGCTGCCAGCTCATCTAAGAAACATATCAAGAGTGAGCGAAGATGTGTTTAAGAATAAGCTTGATAAATACCTAAGATGCATCCCAGACCATCCAAGACTGGAAGATGCAAAATACACCGGAAGATGCATTAGCAACTCTCTGGTGGATATACGAGGTGCCTCAGACTGAGGGACCTGGGGGAACCCAAACATGAAATAAGGCAATAAGGTAAGGCTCTCTCTCTCTCTCTCTCTCTCTCTCTCTCTCTCTCTCTCTCAGTATTTGAAGTGAAAAAGCCAAATAGTCTTCTAATCGGAGTCTTGTATTTGTGTGAAGATGTTGCTGACATGATTTCCTTTTCCTTTTATTCGATTCTTCAAAGTTGTCATCAAATGAGAATTGAGTCAAGTTTGTCGCTTCCTCTGGGGAGAGAGAGAGAGAGAGATCTACACTTTTTGATAACTTATCGATGCTCATTTTCGGAGTCGACCAACAGCCAAGTACCTCATTCCCGAATAAAGTCAAGTTAATTTTTGTGAAGAAAACAGCCAAATTCTCAATAGGTTCCCTTTCAGGTTGAGCATCGAACGCTGCTCTCGAATCTAAGCAGAACTTGCCACTTAGGGTTATGCCAAAGATTTCTTTATTGGGTCACTTTTGTTTGACTGACGTGTGATTAAAATAATTTCTCTCTCTACTTCAAAGCCCCTTCCATGCATTGTGCAACACACACACACACACACACACACATATATATATATATATATATATATATATATATATATATATATATGTGTGTGTGTGTGTGTGTGTGTGTGTGTGTAGTGAAAAAATATTTCTTCTAAAAATCTTTCGTTTTTTGAGAGAGAGAGAGAGAGAGAGAGAGAGAGAGAGAGAGAGAGTCAAATTCTTTATGCTCTCCCATACCGATGTCACAATGTAGTATTTTTTTCTGCTTTTCTTTTCACACAGCTACGACCAATAACAGTCAACCCATGACCCAAGTACGAAATATATTGTGTAGTTCAAAAAGATCAACATTTCTCTTATCATTTCCAAGGGAATCGTGAAAGGAACTTCAGAAGCAAGTTCAATTCCTTCCAGGAGGATTTAGATGTTTCGTTCACGAGCACCCATTGGTTGGCTTCTCATTTTGGGAACAATAAATATGAGTCGAGGAGTTCTCTCACTTCTTTCGTGGTCTAGGTTCCTCATTGCCCTCTCAACAAAACTGTGATTGTGGGCACATTACTAGAAGTAGGTGCAAAGTGCTGCAATCTGCAGAAAATTCACTTTTATTGGCTACCTCCTACAGAGACATCATAGGTTGCATACTTTTACTTCTAACTTCAAGGGCAACCACATTTGACCCAATAATGAACATCAAGTCTTCTCCATCTTCTTCTTCCTCTTGACAGTAATACATTGGGTCCTTTTCTTTGGTTACGGTCCATTTCCCCTTTTGCCTACACACATACACACACAAACTGAATAGTCTGGCTTATTCTTTACATATTTTCTTCTGTCATCATACACCTGACAACACTAAGATTACCAAACAATTCTTTTTCACCCGAGGGATTACTGCACTGTAGTTATTCAGTGGCTAATTTACTCTTGGTAAGGGTAGAAGGGACTTTTTAGCTATGGTGACCAGCTCTCCTAGGAGGACACTCCAAAATCAAATGATTGTTCCCTAGTCTTGGGTAGTGCCATAGCCTCTTTACAATGGTTTTCCACTCCTTGGGTTAGAGTTCTCTTGCTTGAGGGTACATCGGGCACACTATTCTATCATATTTGTATTCTTGTTTTGTTAGTGTTTATGGTTTATATAGGAGATATTTATTTTAATGTTGTTACTCCTTTTTTTAAATTTAATTTTTACTTGTTTCCTTTCCTCACTGGGCTATTTTCCATGTTGGAGCCCTGGGCCTTATAACATTGTACTTTTCCAAATAGGGTTGTAGCTTAGCAAATAATAATAATAATAATAATAATAGTATCATATAAGAAAGGAACTTATTGTTTAGACAAACGAGCAGTTTGGGTCTTATAGTGAACGCTTCTACAACGGTTCAGTTTTCTTTGGTTTTGCTTAATCTCAGTTTTAGAAAAATTTTAATGAAAACAGTAACCACATTATTGAATGTTCTTCTTAAGTCTTGGAGTTTACTTATTGATTGTTTTAGAAGTTCAAATTTGGATGGTAGCCTATAATGTTGCATCTTGTAATTATTGTGTGTTGAGAGAAGATTTAATTATCTGGAGAATCAGGAGATTACAAAACTAAAGGTTGTAAAGGATGGCAGAAGTAAAGATTAAACTGAATCAAAACAGTAACAGAAAATACAGGTGAAATGAAGCAATAAAACTTTCATTTTATTATTTATTATTCTTAGTTGTATAGCTTACGAACTTCCAACCAATCTAAGTTGCACCTTGCCTAACGATAAAGTATTATTAATAAGAGCAGAAACAAAACCTTAATCCCTCGTCTGTTGGGAGAATCGAACGCTGGTCTTTCCATCTGAGTCAATAGACGTTGCCACCATACCACAAGGCGACCTCGTGAACAGTGAAATTTAATGGAAATTATATGTATAGGAGAGTTGTGCCTAATCAGTGAGGGACTCACAGCCCGAGATGGTACTTTCCCGGCCAATATCAGTCAGGGGAACTATATAGAGAGTGACTTTGTAATGATGCACTCTTAAACAGCCATGCATATGGTTAACCTTTAAGATTTTGATATTGTTTTTATAATTATTCGTGAAGAAATTGATTGCATTTTTTGTGTAACATTTATGGAAAATTGTTGTTATTTTACATATATAGTTTGAGAAGAAGAATTCAAGGTTTTATAAAGAGTGGGATCAAGAATATCCAACCATTATACTTCAACAGCAACCGTTAACAGTTGACTACGTCCACAATAATACCAATTCCTTAAGATCGCAAGAGGGTCTGCTCCTCTCTTTTATTCTTCTCCTGTACTATTTTTCTCCCTATTTCCTTAATCTTTCCCATCCTGAGTACCTTCCCTATTCTTATTATTGTTGTTGTTGTTTGAGAGCTCTTTTTCTAAAATTGAAAATTATTATTGTATTACCCTCTTCAGTACCCAACGCATACACCTGATACATCATAGTCTATATGTTGGTCTCCTTATGCTCTCTCACCAACGGGTGTGAGAGAGTTTTCCTATTGCCTGCTGTAGCCATTTGGAAGTGTGATTATTCATTGACCAAGTTAGTATGGACGTATCATTTGATTATAATGAACCTTCAATGAAAAGGGCTCGTGCCAGGTGGATTCAGGACAAATCTTTGAGACAGTTTAAAACTAAGGATTAATATGAACAAGAAGAAAATCCAGTTTGAGCACTTATTCATTGAGTGGAAAATTATGATTTTTTTTTAGAGAGAGAAAAACCACTTGGTTCTTCTCAATGGTACAGCAGTTGTTCTGACTCACCTCCAACCCCCAACCTCCAACCCCGGCCCATTCCACCTAATTAATAACTAAGAGTATAACCATTGTTTCCAAAGATACCTTGATCCCTTTCATATTCTAATCTATTCAATTAAATGTATTCATCCGAATAACTACATAATAAGAAAATAAATGAAATGAAATGGAGATCTCAATATAAAGTGTGTGTAGTTGTAAAAATTATAAACAAAATAATTTAGATGGAATGAAAGAGTTTTCTTCAAACGTAAATTTCAATACAGAATCATTCTAATTTCATGCTAATATGTTTTCCTAATAACGAAAACCATCATAATTAATGTGGATTTAATGACTGATAAGTAATTTTTACATTTCATACTTGATTTGAAACGACCGAATATTGTTCTGCAGCTTTGTAGCATTGAATCAGAAAAGACCAAAATATTACCCATTTTATTCTTACAGCATTTGATAACAGAATTTATAAGAGATATTGAATAATAATGGGGTCTGGAACAAAAGGGTTGATGGATATCCAGAAACAATTTTGAATCTAGGTGATTAAGCTTTTTGTTAATGATATCCAGAAACAATTTTGAATCTAGGTGATTAAGCTTTTTGTTATATGAAATATAAATATATATATATATATATATATATATATATATATATATATATATAGTGTTGTGTGTGTGTCATTATTATTTATAATATATATATATATATATATATATATATATATATATATATATATGTATATATACATATATATATATATATATATATATGTGTGTGTGTGTATATATATATATATATATATATATATATATGTATATATATATATATATATATATATATATTGAAAATCAAATGAATATTGATTCACAGTGTAGCTAAACAAAACTCGTTCAAAGAAATTCTATTAAAGAGGAAAGTATTGATCTTCCAATTTATTATATCATCCTCAAATGGCAACACTATGTGTAGCCTACCTAGATGTTTATACACCTGAATCAGTCGGACCGGGTTAATTGATCATCTCTTGGTGATGACTTCTGAAACCTCCTCCATATTGCAAAATCCTTTGTGCTTTATTGCATCTCCCAAAGAGAACAGGATTTAACTGGGAATTCATTACTTTGGCTTGATTCCAATGCAAGTAATTGTAGGTCAAGTGGTAACAATTGGGTTCCTTCCTTTATTGTTTGATACGTCTCCAATTGATCAACTTGTAAGGAATAATATCTACTGTACTTATTAGTATAAGAAAAACCTTTTTAAGATTCCTTTTGAATGAAACCTCTCGCCTACATCAATGTAGTGAGTTACTACAAAACGACTCCACTATTAGTAATTGATGTAAATTCTCTCTTTTGTTGTTTACAATTGGTTATAAACTGAATCTCTTTTCTTTCCTCTCAGTCTCTTGAAACCTTCAAGTTGACTCCAGAGGGAAAATTAACGCCTCGTATTTTGACTTACACCATTGCAAAAGGAATCACTTAACTCTTGTCGGTTAAAGATATCTTTATTAACAGCTCTAATATGAACTTATTTCATAATAAATAAAAACTTATTCCAATGCTGCCGTTCAAGATATAAATGATTATAACTTTATCTCTAAGAAACGTGTGTAGGGTTAGCAAACAGTGTTTGTTACATCTCTCAGGTTTGTTGAATGTGAGAGTGTTGGTGCTCAACTTATTCGGATATCGGACCGGAGAGGTTTTCCTGGAATCATTTCTTTCACCTTAATTCCAATTATAAATTTTAGTTGTCCTTTGAATTGGATCAGGCACCATTGACTTGTGGAATCGTGATATTTGAATCTTTGTAAATTCATTTGGTCAAGTCGTCCATAAAACTCACACACTGGCCATTTTGGAGAATGATTAAGTCCCTACTTTGATAGGCAAAGAGATGTATTAGGACGTAATGTGTGTGGTGTCCTTTAACAAACAAAGGCAAATCTATAACCAAGCATTTTTAGCCAGAAAGTTCTACCCTAATGGTGTCCTTGAGCTCTGGTATGAGCGTTTTAGCTATGCAAAATACCAATGACTAGTAAATGGGGTCACTGTGTTGCTTTCTGTTTCAAACGGTAATGCAACATTGGATGTTTAAACTGACTGATTTCTGTTTAAAGTAACTCGTTAATTTACTTACCTCAATTATTCAAGCTTGTAATTACAAACATGTCTGTACCTATTCATAGGTGTGATTACCTAGAAGTATCAACTACAACAACCAATGAATGCCACTTAATTGTTTTGTTTGTATTTAATTTTTCATGGCAAACCGTAGGATTTTCTTTGGAATTGGTTTTACCTGGAGCTGCAAAAATACTGTTGGTACTTATATAAGCAACATTCAGAACCTACGGAAAAAACAAAAATAGCGAACAGAACCATTTGCTCTCTCTCTCTCTCTCTCTCTCTCTCTCTCTCTCTCTCTCTCTCTCTTAATCTAACGGAATTGCCACTGTAAATGAGGAAGAAAATAATCTATAATAACAATAGTTTTTCACAAATTTCTATCTTTTCTTTCTTCCTCTAAATCCAATATTAAAATTCTGAGATAGCTTTCGTAAACTTAACTGTTTTGATGGAATCTTACAACAGAATAGAAGAGCAGATCTTCCTGTTTCCCTTGAAACAGAATTAGAAATAGATCAAAGGTCATTATAAAATAAGAAGGATTAAAAATGCATCTTAGATAAAGGGATGATATAGAATTACATTTCATTTAGTCCCCCTCGAAAGCCAAGACAGAAACGAAAGAAAACTGTGTTGCAAGTTCTTCTATTTTCTTCAAAATCTATAGAAAATTGCATAAATTAATCATCATTATAGCCAAACGAAAATAAAGTTTTCACGTTTGTATTCTATCATTCAGTTTCTTTACTTATTAAATACTGATGGAGCAGGAAAGGCTTCCTCCAATCTCAGTGAACGGTTAATATTACGCAAAATCCTGACGAGTTTGATGAGAAGGAAAGATATTTTATCGCCATAATGATTGTTACGATCCTCGTGGGGATCGAACCAGATTCTGTTGAATTAATTAATGAAATGGGGACATTTCAACTACAACCAATTAGAGACAATAGGAAATATAGAAAGAAAACTCGCAAAAGAAAACAATTTTATTTACAACTAGTCAAAGGTGAATGTTTCTTGATTGAGTACTTAGGAAGCACTGAACTAAACAAAGAGAATCGTTTGATTAAACTGCACTCCAGCAAATAGGGGAACAGTCAAGATGGTAGATAAATAATACAAAAAGAATATACTACTCTTCGCAGCAGCTCTCGACGGTTGACAGGAACGGAGATGTTTTCAGGTCTGGCGGCTCGTCGGGGGTAATGAGGGCGGGCGGCAACTCGTTAGGACATCTCGGACAAAGCTGGTTACGTCTGCATTCTCGTCCTTACGCCTTCTCTACTTCGCTCAGCTTGTTCGCCCTCTCTCTCTCTCTTTCTTTCTTGGGTTTCTTCCTCGTCTCTTTTTCGTACTCTCCTTCTTTCTTGATCGCGTGGAAGTTTATATATCCCTGTATGGGAGGGGTTAACTATGGACAGGTCCATATAAGGAAATTTTCTCGTTTCTTCATCCTCATTGGTGTTCCTTGAAACCGCTGATAACACCTAGACGAACGCTCTGCTGGTGTAATCAAATTTCATAAAGTTGACTCCTTCGGCTAATGTACTTCTCTTCGGCGACAAACACACTTAATCTTCTCTTATGGGTTCCTTGGTGCTCTATAGACAGGGACTCGTTGTGCTCAAAGACCTCCAACCTAGGCACATAACTTGACGATGGCAGCTTCAATAAACAATAGCGGGACCTTATCTCTCTCTCTCTCTCTCTGCTTCTCTAAGAGTAGAAAAATCACGTGTTTTAACATTCTTTCCTATATTATTCTATCTACCCATGACACGTCCCCCTAAAAGAAAAAAAAAGGAAAATCTACTGATTTTATCTTTTTTTTTTAAACAAAGCTATCAAAGGAGAAAATCTCTTATCCCTAAACTGAGAGACAATTACTTCATTACTCTCGTATCATGTAACGAAAAGCAAAACACACTCTTACGTGTTGATAGAAGAAAAACACAAAAACAGAAAGGAAACAAACTTCCATATCATTCTGAAAAGTCTCTAGAAAGACTGTCGGCTATTACATTATTCTTTCCCTTTATATGAACTATCTTTAAATCATAGTCTTGTAATTCCAAACTCCAACGCATGAGACGTTTATTCTTATTCTTAAACCTATCTAAGTAAACTAATGGATTGTGATCAGTATACACAGTTAAAACATGACCACTACGTACATAAATCTCAAAATGTTGTAAAGTTGATACTAAACTAAACAATTCCTTCTCAATAGTTGAATAGTTCTGCTGTGCTTTATTTAACTTCTTCGAATAATAAGCCACAGGGTGCTTGATCCCATTCACTTCTTGCAACAGAACTCCTCCTATTCCAATGTCACTTGCATCTATCGCTAAATTAAATTCCTTGCTAAAATCGGGCAACATTAGTACAGGCTCGTGAATCATTATGGCCTTTAACTTATTGAAAGCTTCGATACAGTCATTATCAAATACAAAACTTCGTCCTTTCTTGAAAAGATTAGTTATTGGAGCACTTATTTCTGAAAAATTAGGAACAAATCGGCGGAAATATGAAATCATTCCGATGAATCTCATTGCCTGTTTTTTACTGGTAGGAATTGGGAAGTTGATGATAGCTTCTATGTTCCCATCTTTTGGACAAATCTTACCTAGACCTACCTTATGACCCAAATATGTGATCGAGGTTTTTCCGAATTCACATTTCTTCAGATTTAAAACAAGTTTTGCTTTTTCAAGTGCTGACAATACTTTAGCTAAAATGCGTAAATGTTGCTCCCACGTATCTGAAAATATTACAAGATCATCCAAATACACAACACAGTTATCAATTCCATTTGAAACTCTATTCATTAATCTTTGAAAAGTACTCGCTGCATTTCGTAGACCAAAAGCCATAACTTTGGGTTCATAACTACCGAAAGGTGTTATGAAAGCAGATATTTTCTGTGCTCGACTACTTAAAGGTACTTGCCAATAACCTTTGGCCAAATCAAGTTTAGAAATAAACTTAGCATTTCCTATTTTATCTAAACAATCTTCTATCCTGGGGAGAGGAAAATTACTTTGTTTCGTAACACTATTCACTTTTCTAAAATCAATACACAGCCTATCTGATCCATCTTCCTTCTTAACAAGAACTATTGGAGAACACCAGTCACTTTCGCTGGGAACAATCAAACCATTGTCTAGCATATACTTAATTTCCTGTCGAACTGAATTTGTTTTTTCTGGGCTTAGACGATAAGGGCTTTGTCTAATGGGTTTTGTGTCCTGCAACTCAATATCGTGTTCTAAAAGATTAGTCAAACCCAATTTATCACTAACAGTTTCCGGATAATTTGAAAACACATTGAATAATTCCCTTGTTTTTTCTTCCTCTAAGCTAGAATTAAACAACGTGAAATTATTAAGAACATCAGAGTTCTTCTCAAAAGTAATTTCTCTCTGCGACACTGTTACAACTGGCATTGGACGTTCATTATATTTCTTTAGCAAGTTGATGTGCAACCACTTAGCTCTACGCTTACCCATATCAATTAAGTAATTCAGATTTCCCCTTTTTTCTATGATAGGAAATGGACCTTCGAACTTATAAGATAATGAGGGACCTTCTTTCTGGACTAATACTAAGACTTTATCACCCACATGGAAAATTCTGTCTTTAGCCTTAAGATCGTATTTTCTTTTAGTTTCCCCTTGACGGTTGCTCTCATTTTCTTTTGCCATCTGCCAGGCTTTCCTTAAATCCTCTTTGTGATTTTCGATATTCTGTGTGTAATCCTTTCTACCTTTTTCTTGCATTAACTTACACTTTAAAATTTCTAAAGGTCCTTTAGCGGTGTGACCGAACAACAAATCAAAGGGACTAAATCCCGTGGTGTCATTAGGAGTTAATCGTAAAGCCAACAAGACAAAAGGTAACTTTTCTTCCCAATCATGCTCAAAATTATTACACAACTTCCTTAAGCAACTTTTCAACGTTTGATGAAAACGTTCAACAATTCCTTGTGATTCAGGGTGGTAGGGGGTGGAAGTTACAAGTTTAATCCCTAACTCTTTCATTTTATCTCTGAAATACTTTGATACAAAATTGCTACCATTATCACTCTGTATAACGCAAGGAAGTCCAAATTTAGAGAAATAGTTCAGCAAGCGTTTAACTACAGTTTTTGCATTGCAACTTCTTACTGGGATTGCTTCTGGATATCGTGTTAGTCTATCAATGATTGTTAATAGATAGATATTCCCTCCCTTACTCCTGGGCAAAGGGCCTACGATATAAATTACGACATTCTCAAAAGGTTCTCCTACCGATGGGATATTACATAACGGGGCCCGGGGAATTACTTGATTAGGTTTGCCAGCCATTTGACATTCGTGACAACTTAAAACATATCTCTTCACATCACTTTTCATTTTAGGCCAAAAGTACGTTTTAGTTATACACTTGAATGTTTTATTTACTCCTAAATGTCCTTGTTCATCAAGTGCTAATTTCAAAATTGATTCACGAAGTTTCCTAGGAGTTACTAATTGCTCTATGACCTCCTCTTTGCTACCTGTCTTAGGACGAACATAGCGACACAAAAGTTCGTCTTTTAAACTAAACGTTTCCTTAAAACATTTTCAGGTTCATCATCCAATTCACATTCAAAAATTCTAGTTAGTGTTTCATCTTCCCTCTGCATCCTAACTAGTTCATCCTTACTCAATAAGCTAGTTTCTGAAACACTAATCTGCACATCACTTCTTTCGACAGCTACATCATCATCTCTGTTCACATCATCAACATTCGTAAAGTCAGTTTCCTCAGCTACACTCATGCTAAGCTCATCGCCACTGCCTCTATTACCTACGTTCGAATCCTCGAACAACCTATGACCGTAGTCAATATCTGTATCTAATCCTGACCTGGTTACTATCATCTCAGGCACTTGAACTTCACTTAAAATAGGATTCACACACTTGGAGGTAGTTAAATCATTGCCAACAATAATGTCAACGCCGTCTACGGGCAAAGTATCCACGACTGCTAGTTTTACATCTCCTGTTACTAACTGACTTTCCAATTTCATCTTTAACAAAGGACAAACTACACAAGTGTTCGGAAACCCACCTAGCATAACTTTTTCTTTCATGCTGATTATTACATTCCTCGGTACACTCTCTCTCCTAACGAGTGATACGGCCGCTCCCGTATCTCTAAGCAAAACTACTTCCCTCGAATCACCTCCTTTAAGAGAAGAAATTAAACCTTCAGACAAAAATTCACCATAATGTTTCCTCGTCTCTTTCAAGAGATTATTCCTTCCCGAAGAAAGATTATTAACTAGTGACACAGGTTTTTTCACATTCGTACTTTCTACTGTGCAATTCCTAGCTATATGACCTTTCTTATTACAATTGTAACAAATGACCTCTGAATTACTGACTGCCCATTGGCTCCTACAGTACCGAGAAATATGACCTTCCTTCCCACACGTGTAACAATAATAATGATAATAATCCCTGTTCCTATTATCGTTATTGCTAGAACTACTTTTACTATGTTGTGCCTTACTTGACAAAAGATCGTTTTTCTTTTTACTGCCACTTAAACCATGTGTGAGACTGTACTCATCTGCTAATCTCGTAGCACCGGCAAAAGATGTTTCACGCCTATCTTCTATATATAATTTGATGTCTGGAGATATGTTATCTTTGAAACTTTCTAACAAAACTAAGTTCTCGAGATCTTCAAAATTATCGACTTCAGCGGAAGTCAACCAATCACAAAACGACCTTTCTAACTTCTTTCCGTACTCTACATAAGTACTAGTATC
>NC_090749.1:6450779-6467360 GCF_036898095.1 Palaemon carinicauda
CCCACTTGGAATTGTCGTGCTTCTGTCCTGTTTGCTTGGTCATACCAGGCTTTCATTTTTTCTTGAGACTTCTTCATTTCTTCATGAGCCAATTGGCAGACCTCGTGCAAGCGTTGTCGGAACTTCACCACATAGTCTAGCACATTAGTACTTTGTTCCTCATGGGTCCATATCTCCCTCAAAAGTTTGAGAGATCCACGCACTTGATGTCCAAAGACCAGCTGGAAGGGGGAAAACCCCCAGAGATTCTTGCCATGAATCTCGGATAGCAAACAACAAGAACGGCACGCCTGTGTCCCAATCTCGTGTTTTCTGGTCTTCACAGTATGCACGTAATGCATTTTTGAGCGTGCCCATGAAACCTTTCCAAAGCACCTTGAGACTGTGGGTGATAAGCAGAGGACATTATGTGCTGCACTCCTAACTCCTTAAGGGTGCCTTCAAAGATTTTCGACATGAAGACACTACCTCTGTCAGTTTGATAACCTTTGGTAACCCGAATGTGGTCACGAACTGTACCAGAGCCCGCGACACATTGGGACTCGTCGCTGTCCGCAACGGGTACGCTTCAGGAAGCGCGTCGACGCACACATTAGCGTCAACAAATGGGTGTTTCCCTTCTTTGTCTTTGGCAGAGGTCTGACAATATCCATGATGATCTTGGAGAAGGGTTCTTCCACCACTGGGATGGGTTGCAATGGTGCCTTTCGATGATTTGGATCCTTTTTACCTATCACTTGGCACGAGTGACAACTACGGCAATATTCTGCAACTCCTCTGTTCAAATTTGGCCAATAAAATTCCCGGGAAATTTTCTCACGCGTTTTGCGTACTCCTAAATGTCCTCCCATTGGTTGTTCATGAGCCAACCGTAAAATCTCCTCTCGATACTGTGGTGGCACTACCACCTGATATAGAATGGTCCATTCAGCATCAGCAGGCACTTTCTTAGGCCGCCATTTGTGCATTAGGACATCATCCTTTAAATAGTAACCAGAGGGTTCAGCCTCGAGTTCGCTCAGGGATCCAGCTTCATTCCCTTATCCTTGCAAGTTTCTGAGTCTTGTTTCTGAGCCTCAATGAGCGACTCCCTCGAGTATTCTGAACATAATAAACCAGGCTGCACCACTCCTCTGAGCATTTGGGGAAAAGTACCCACAAGCGCTCCGGTAGGAACATTATCTCTGTCCTTTTTCTGTTGAGTGGTACTAGCACGGGTAATAGCACATGCTGGATATTCATTTTGTTCAATCTTCACCTCCCCTTCATTCTTGTCAGCATGAATTTGACATGATGCTGTGCAACATCGTTGTCCAGCTATGTCATTTCCTAACAATAATTGTACCCCTTGCATGGGTTCCTCATCCACCAAAGCAACTGGAAATGTACCGGAAATAAAAGAAGAACTTAAAGTCACTGCATATAAGGGCAATTCCTCTCTTCCCTTAATGTAGCGAACCATGACAGTTTCTCCCAAGGTGGATGATTCATCGAAGGGTAAGACTGCTCTGTGCAAGACAGTCTGCTCAGCTCCAGTATCACGCATAATCCTTATCTGTACAGGCTTTGGTACCTTGGTCCTGCAGAGACACAGATCCTGCATGAATGAAGGCTTCCTGTCCTTGCCTTATGGCCATGTCTCTCTTCTTCATCATCCCTTGGCATGATGTCTGTCTTCTCATAACCTCATTAACATTAAGTGCTTGGTCGTCCCTCTTGTGATTTTGATTAGAGAACTTCTTTCCCCCTGGTCCATAATTTCCTTTGAGCCAGCAGCAGCTAACGTCATGTCCGAGTTTGTGACAATAGGAACACTGTCTTACTTGGGGAGCCGAAGGGTAGGCTCCATTGTTCTTACTTCCAGTGTTTTTTAGCACTGCCATGTGTAGGGTTTCCGCCTACTCCTTTCTCTGATGGAGGATACGATGGTGCCGGCCCCCTGGGGCTCCAATTACCCCGAAATGGCCTGGAAGGCTGGTTTGGCTGAAATGAAGGAGGGCACCATCTTGAGCCAGAAGAGCCCCTGATCTTTTCCCTCAGTGTATACTCATCTGCCAGTATAGAAGCCTCATCAGGGTCAGTGATATGTCGATCTTCGATATATTGCCGAGTGGCTGGTGGCAACATTAGCAGAAACTGTTCTAATCCCATGAGCTCCATTATCCTGTCGAAAGTCTTGTTATTTCCAAGAGAGGCCTCCACCCACTTGTCACGGCTAATCTTCATTTGTCTCCAATATTCTGCATAGTTTTCTGATCCTTTCCTCAAGTTCCTGAACTTCTGGCGATAAGCCTCAGGCACAAGTTCGAAAGCTTTCAAGATCCATGCCTTTACCCGGCGATAATCGTGCGCAACAGGGTCGGATACCGCATTGTACGCATCCACTGCTTTCCCGGTTAACTTTATGGGCAACAGGTGAGCCCAGGCGTCCTCTGGGGATCTGGTGACTTTTCAGTATTCTCTCAAACGACAGGAAGAAGCCTTCAGGATTCTTTTCATCATAGGATGGATGGAGTCCCGCCATATCTTTTTCTGAAAATCCTCCATGGGTTGTGCCCTTGGGGGTCTTAAATCCTGACCTTGTCTCCTCAACTGAGCTCGCAGTGAGTCAATTTCGAGCTCAGCTGCTTTTAAATTTCATTCTCGTACTCAACGACTCTTCTGACCTCTGAACTACTTCATGAGATTCAACTTCAGCTGGACTTGAAGTTCGGTAGGCAGTCTGGCTTGATGGCATGGCTGATGGTAACATTGGCACTGCTGCTGCTCCTCCCATAACAGAGTGTTCTCGAGTTATGGAGTGATCTTCGTCCCTATCTTCAATTGCTATCTCCAACTCACGCTCTTCCTGACGCCTATTAAATTCTCTCTCTAAGGCCTCTAGAATCTGTTGTTTTCTACCTGCATTTTGGATATAATCTGCACGTAAGCTCACTTCAATTAGCTCTGCTGGGAAGAGTTGCCTTAACAAAAAGTCATTCGGTTCCTCTAGGAACCTAGAAACTCTATCTGAATTTTCGTCTCCCATGACTGAAACGATAGAACCTTGAACCTTGAACCTTGAACCTTGAACCTTGAACCTTGAACCTTGAATGTACTTACTGCTGCTTGATAAAAGAAAGAGAGAAAGAAGAGAAAAGAAAAATCAAGACTTCTGGTCAGCCAATTTTACACTATGAAATCAACAGACCACAACAAATCAGGTTGCATAACAACCGAGATCAAAGATCACCACACTGATTTCGAAATCAAATTTCCGACCAACCGAAGAAACTCCGAAACAAAAACTGTTTCCGGAGCAATTAGCAAAAGTTAAAACAAACTATATTCTAACATAAAAGAAAATGAACAAAAGTTAAGTAAAAAAAAAATATATCCCGGACACAGGCCCCCACTTTGAAGATGTGACGTAATTGTGCAGATTACGATCTTTAAAGAAAGTATCAATCGGACTCTTCACTTGACACAGTGACTTCGTGTCAATCCAGAGCGACTAATTGACACTCAAAATTCTTTTATATGACTGAACCTGTTAATATTATTAACGGTTCAAAAATACCCGAGGTCATTTATTTATTTTGGAGCTGCACCTCGTTGGAATAGTTTTAATTCGTGTAGGAACAATTTGGTTTCAACCTTAGTCTAAATCACGGACAAAAGAAACTCTGTTGTAATAATCGAAATACAATAGTTTAATTTAAGCCAAACAAAAAAAAAGAAAATGATCGTAAAACTCTTAAGGAGATAACTTACAATTGACAAATAAAGCAAAATGTGTTTTCGAGTTTATGGTTAATAAATCAAGAAATGATTACAGTAAAAAAAACGAAAAGACAAAGCTAAGCTTAATTCTCTCTAGCAATCCAAATACATTCAGATGCACAATTAACAATAAAAGAAAGAAGGTATCACTTAATTTCTATTTTCCGAAATCACTCAGTAAAATAAACTGCAGAACATAAATGTCAAATGAATAATTATGGTAAAGAAAAGTGCACGGGTGATCACGTAAAACAAAAGAAAATAATGTTGGCAATCTGTCTATGTGCCCCCCCCCCCCGACAACAAAAGAAAAACCCTCACTTTGCACTTCAATTTTTATACAAAAAAAAAAGAAACTGTTGTTACTTTGGTTTCAACCTTAGTCTAAATCACGGACAAAAGAAACTCTGTTGTAATAATCGAAATACAATAGTTTAATTTAAGCCAAACAAAAAAAAAGAAAATGATCGTAAAACTCTTAAGGAGATAAGTTACAATTGACAAATAAAGCAAAATGTGTTTTCGAGTTTATGGTTAATAAATCAAGAAATGATTACAGTAAAAAAAACGAAAAGACAAAACTAAGCTTAATTCTCTCTAGCAATCCAAATACATTCAGATGCACAAATAACAATAAAAGAAAGAAGGTATCACTTAATTTCTATTTTCCGAAATCACTCAGTAAAATAAACTGCAGAACATAAATGTCAAATGAATAATTATGGTAAAGAAAAGTGCACGGGTGATCACGTAAAACAAAAGAAAATAATGTTGGCAATCTGTCTATGTGCCCCCCCCCCCCCGACAACAAAAGAAAAACCCTCACTTTGCACTTCAATTTTTATACAAAAAAAAAAAGAAACTGTTGTTACTTGAACATAAGAAAACTTGTAACATAAAACAAGAAAAACAAAATGATGTTGGGTGCGAATAGGTTGTCACATTATTACGAGAAACTATTCCCCACAATTATCCCCCCAGCTTCACTCCCTTGGAATTCCCATCAATGCAACTCTACAATTTGGCAGTTTTTTTTTTAATTCTCTCCCTCGCACAGGGGTCAGTACTTAGCTTCTTAAAAACTTCGGCACAGCAGGTGTTCTTTGGGACGTCAACGCAGATGGTTCCTTTCTTCGTCCTGAGTGTTTTCTTTGACTCAGGCGGAGTTCGAGCCTCTTGGAGGTTTCAGGGGGAGAGCCTTTCCTGGGGGACGCAGGCACTGGCTGGCTCCAGGGACTTCTTGTTTCTGGTATGGCCTCCGGACTGGAACTGACTTCTTCTCCCCTCACAGCCTTAGGGTCAGCAGTGAAATTTTTTGTGGGCCATCCCCTTTTTCTCTTGATTGGGTAATCTTGACTTCCAGGGGCGGTCTTCATGTTTGGAGGGCCAATGACATCTTGTGACCCCTCCTTCCTTTTCCGCGTGTTGGCCAATCATGACCAGGGGTCTTCTTCTTTGTGGCACGATGCCCCGGTCTATGAGAACCTTTTGTTCTCACATCTGGCTTATCTCTTGTGGCTGACCTGGGAAAGGGGTGAGAATTAAGCGCCTTGACAAGTTAATGGCAAGGGAGGTCTATGTAACATAGACCAGGCCTCTTCTTAAGTTACATAGACGAGGAAACCCCTGAGAGCAAAGCCGTTTACAAAGAAAAACAAACTAAAAGAATTATGACTGTTAAGTTGTCCTTTGGAGGGTAGAACTCCCTCGCACAGGACTTCACAATATATATATATATATATATATATATATATATATATATATATATATATATATATATATATATATATATAATATATATATATATATATATATATATATATATATATATATATATATATATATATATATATATATATATATATATATGTATATATATATATATATATATATATATATATATATATATATAAAAATATATATATATATATATATATATATATATATATATATATATATATATATATATATATATATATATATATATATATATATATATATATATTTAAACCACACTGCATCTTCTATGTGTTACCATGATCAACAAAGCTGTAATAGTCGGGGCCTCCCATACTAGGTTGGTTTGCTGTTAAAATTACTTGATAAACCTCTAGGCCAGAACGAGCAGAAATTCCAGCACTCTATTTTTGTATAAGGGAAATGGCTAAGATATTAATACTTAATAGTAATACTCTCTCTCTCTATCTCTCTCTCTCTCTCTCTCTCTCTCTCTCTCTTAGGGTCGATTCGGAGTAATGGAGGATAATGTTGACCCCCGGACGATCCTCAGTTAGTACCAAGAGTAGCTCTCTCAGCAGGAAAGCTTTTGCACAGGATCATAGATCGTCTTACCAAGGTAAGAGTAGATCATTTTAGGGCAATACTTACTGTACATAAGACAGCATTTGTTCTTTGTAATACTTTTTTGTATAATGTAATGTTTTGGTAAAATACTATCCATCAATTAATGTGAAGGAATCTAAATAATTTCATTTATCAATTCAATACATATATTGATGATTACCGGCGTCAAATGGAAAATTTATATAAGATATGCTCATTTTATATTATGAAATCAATATATTTCTAAATTTGTCATGAAATAGATATATGTGACATGAGCAACTGCAAACGAAATGTATTCATTGAAATCACCTAATATATTTTCAGCAACTTAATGAATGACGTCACCAAACCTAAGTAATATTGCTATTTGGATTCTTAATTTTAGGTTCGGCTACGACGAATATTTATTGAAGCTAGTAACAGTAAAAGGATATTCGTAAAACTTGAATGAAAGATGCATTCATAAATTTTCTCATATCAATTAATCAGTAGTTAGACAATAAAGAATAATGGGAGATATATTTCTATTGGTTTATGTCTCATACATATTTTGTTTGATTTAATTCTTAACAGATTTCTTTATGCAAATGCAATTGTCTTTTTCTTCACTTCTATCTTTGTTATATTCCGACAATTCTCACTTACAGATTTTCCTCGATGGAAAGAGCAAATTTAGAAAGACAAAAAGTGGGAATAAATATCAGGTCAAAAAGCAAGAATGAAAACATTATGTATAATTTTCTTTTCTCTATATATCTAAATATAATACGCATGTTCTTCTCTCTCTCTCTCTCTCTCTCTCTCTCTCTCTCTCTCTCTCTCTCTCTCTCTCTCTCTCTCTCTCTCTCTCTCACCATAGTGATTATAGGAATGTGATATCCGGTGTTCCACAGGGTAGTGTTTTTGGCCCATTACTTTTCATACTATATACACATGACATGTGGTTTGGCCTAGAAAACAAGCTTGTTGCATATGCAGATGATGCTACTCTCTTTGCATCAATTCCATCCCCTGAATGTAGATCTAGAGTTGGTGAATCCCTTAATAGAGATTTAGCTAGAATTAGTGCATGGTGCAAATTATGGGGTATGAAGGTGAATCCTAACAAAACTCAAAGTATGATTGTAAGTAGGTCAAGGACGGTGGCTCCTCAACATCCGGATCTCAGTATTGATAATGTTTCTTTAAATATGTATGACTCTTTCAAAATTTTAGGTGTGATTCTCGACAGTAAATTTACTTTTGAGAAACATATAAGATCTGTGTCTTCTTCAATTGCACAAAAAATAGGCTTATTGAGAAAGTCTTTCAAGATTTTCGGTGATCAATCTATTCTGAATCAGTGTTTTAATTCTTTCATTCCACCTTGTTTTGAGTATTGTTCTCCTGTCTGGTCTTCAGCTGCTGATTCTCATCTTAATTTGTTGGACAGAAACTTACGGTCTATTAAAATTTCTTATTCCTGATCTAGATATTAATCTCTGGCACCGTCGTTCAATTAGTTCATTATGCATGTTGCATAAGATTTTTCATAACTCTGACCATCCTTTACATTCAGATCTCCCTGGACAATTCTATCCTGTTCGTAATACTAGGCAGGCAGTTAATTCTAATAGCCAGGCCTTCTCCATCACGAGGCTCAATACTACGCAGTACTCTAGAAGTTTTATTCCAGCTGTTACCAAGTTGTGGAATGATCTTCCTAATCGGGTGGTTGAATCAGTAGAACTTCAAAAGTTCAAAGTTGGAGCAAATGCTTTTTCTGTTGACCAGGCGGACATGAGTCTTTTTATAGATTATTTATGACATATTTGTTTTTGATGTTGCTAATAGCTTATATATGACATGGCTGTTTTGATGTTGTTACTTATTTTAGAATGATTTATTGTTAATTTGTTCTCTTCATTTTTTTATTTCCTTATTTTCTTTCCTCACTGGGCTATTTTTCCCTGTTGGAGCCCCTGGGCTTGTAGCATCTTGCTTTTCCAACTAGGGTTGTAGCTTGGATAGTAATAATAATAATAATAATAATGTGATTTCATGTAATTTATGAATGTATTCCCATCAGTGTGTGTCATATTTCTAATTACTCATGACGGAATCAAATGAGAATTTTGATGAACACGACATTTGAGGGAATATAAAAGAACGACGCTGTAGAGAGATCGTCCATCTGGTGAATAGGGTTTTATAGGAAGGGATAAAAGAATTGATATGAGTCACGTGACAGTACCAATAGAATTGTCATTTTCATAAAAATAATGATATGGTGAATTTGACAATAAAATCAAAGCCAGATCCCTTATAGATGGAGTTTTTCTCATTATCCCTTTAGTAAATATTAGAAAATAACAATTCTATGTTAATGAGATTACATTGAAATGAAATGTTCCTGCAGTTTGGTTTCTAGTTGGAATGCCATTATCAATGAAGCTTAATTCATGAAAGTTAGAGTCAATGCAATCAAGTCTATACGTGAGAGTTTGTTGATAATTACCTCTGTGAAGATGTGTTCGTCTTCAAATCGCTTTCCTTCTTTGTTCATTTTCTTCAACATTGATTCTGCTCAAGTTGATCTGCTAAGAAAAGGATTAACAATATGATTACTTTGATTAGTTATTCATTCTGGTAAATACCGTTAGAAATAAGTGTTGAATCTGAATTAGTGCAAAACATTAATATGAATAGGAAAATTCAATGAAGATTATTCAATTGAATTGGTCTTCTTCACTGGTTGACTGGTTTGAAATAGATCACAAAATCTGATATGTTTAATGTCTTGATAGATGGATCTCAGGAGGCATCATTCTTCATTCATACTCTCTCTCTCTCTCTCTCTCTCTCTCTCTCTCTCTCTCTCTCTCTCTCTCTCTCTGTTCCGACTTTTCTTTTCCCTCATTCTCTTATCCATTGTGGTTGACCTTACAGTTCACCATAGACTATAAATGAATGAACCTCTCACCTTAATTACTGCAGCTGTGCGGCAACATTTACAAAACCACCGCAGGTATCTGCGTTGGCAAAAGGCATTGTGTGATAGCGGCCTCATACAGCAGTTGGTTCAGTTTCCCAAAGATATCTCTTTTTAATAATCATCCGTTTTAATTTGGAAAACTTTCTGTTATTCAAAGTTTTGCTGGAAACTGTGGTTATTTTTCATTTGATGCAGCTTTGAGTGCAATTTTGCAATAGGTGAGTCTGCTTGTGAATGTATTCATTAAATTATGTGTAGGTTACGAATTAGCCTCCAGAATAACAATGCATTTTTTAAAGCGCATCTAATAATCTATCTCTTCTATTGCAACAGTATTTCCTCAATAACCTTTTTCTCATTCAAAAAGAAAACCAAAGGTGAAGTACTTGAAGGATTCCGTTACGAAATGTTTTCGTTTACACTACGAAAACTATTCATATCTATTGCTCAATAACCGATAGAACCTCTAAGGAAAAGGTGAAATTTGATACTGTGCTGTTGCAGTAAAATATAAAATTTTTCTTCAAAATTCTCCCTCTGAAAACGAGAGAAGATAAAGGAAACTAAGAAAGTGTGTGCAGTACTTGTGTGTTTGTGCATGTGTGATGTCAGTGTGCGAATATATATATATATATATATATATATATATATATATATATATATATATATATATATATATATATATATATATATATGTGTGTGTGTATATATATATATATATGTATATATATATATATATATATATATATATATATATATATATATATATATATATATATATGTGTGTGTAATATATATATATAATATATATATATATATATATATATATATATATATATATATATATATATATATATATATATATATATATATATATATATATATATTTCTGTTTAAATTTGAATTCCCTGAATCATTACCTTACGCTTTAAATTACTTGTACGCATTCCTACTAAATATTCGTACAACCAGTCTCCTTAATTGATCCATTTGTATCAGCATTGCTTCCTCCCATCCAATTAATCTTCACAATCTATCGGAAAGTAATATTCCTTCCCAGATGAATCTTTGACGATATCAATGGCTCAGCAACGCCACCATTGGCTTATTTCCTCCTTCGATTGATTGGCCGTTTGAGCGTCTGTGTTATCTTACAGTCAGTCATAAGTTTGGCTCAAGATGAGCTGGATCTTTAATGGCATTGGTTTCCCATTAGCGTTTATCAAGATAAAAGTCATCGTTGTTTGTTGTGATGAGATTTGGTTCTAAAGTAGGAGGTGTTTTTTGGTTAATAAAGCTTGATGTTCTATTTCCCTTTTTCACCCTTTTACTCAGAAATATATCTGAAGGAGGCTTCTCCTCTTTTTTTTCACCTCTTTGCTTCGAAATATATTTGAAGGAGCCCCATTCTCTTGCTCAAGTCTGGAGTGAAATTCCTAAATCCCTTCCTCAGTAAGAGATTTAGTAACAATTCTCAGCATTTTTGGGATCCTGTTCCCAAAAAAAACAAATAATCCTATCGCAGGGTAACGTCCCTGACTGGGGGCTCGAATTCCGCTCAAACTCGATAATTTCTTTGGTCGCTGCAACCTCACCATCCTTGTCAGCTAAGGATGGGTTTTTTTAGGGAGACTGTAGGTCTATCTGCTGAGTCATCAGCAGCCATTGCCTGGCCCCCTTTGGTTCTAGCTTGGATGGAGAGGGTGCTTAGATGCTGATCATAAATATATATGATCAATCTCTAGGTCATTGTCCTGCTTTTTCCGGGCAATGTCACTGTCCCTTGCCTCTGTCATTCATGAACCTGCAAAACAATTATAAAACAAATAAAAGGAATTAGTTTTTTGGCTTTATGTCTTAGAATATCTTATAATTCAAAACGTGTGAAACCTCGAGTATAAGACCATAATGACAACAAGTGTAACAATTTGAGGTTACCTATATTCATAACTCATTTCCTAAACATCATAAGGAATATTTTCTCTTGAGGCAGAGACTTTCCTTTTACATAATGATATTTCATTAGAAGGATATATATTGAAACGTTAATTCCCATGACAATGCTCAATCAGAGCATGATTGTGGTTAGGGCAAGCCAGTACAGGAACTCCCAGAATTAACACAAATGATATTTTTCTTTCCCTCTTCCTAAGTTAATTTCTGTATTGACTCCTTTTCTAATCTTAATTTTAACATAATGATAAAGGGTTCAGTATCAACAACTATAAAACAATGAGGCACGTTCGAACTTTATATGTTTTAAAAAGAGGTTAACTTCAAACACACGAACCTCTAAATTACTCATGTAAAATCCTTCAAATATCAAGTATAATAAACTTATTAAGTGCTCTAACATATCAATTAAAAGTCTCCTTTAACATATATAAAAGGTGTTTTCGTAATGCGGGGATCAGAAAGTGTTTCTATTGTTGCAAGCTGGATGATGTCTAGAGTGTCTACACTATATCTTATAGTGATGATACACTTTTATGTAATCCTATTGACAGTGGATTTCTCAACTGAAACAATAAATGTATAAAAGTCTTCCCTTCATCTAATGAGGAAAGTTACCTCAAAGGTTCTGCATCATGAAGCTCACGTCCATTCAAGTGCAGAGTTTATAAGAATGTGTTTCCGGATATATTATAGTCTACCTGTTCTAAAACGTATTTTGAATTCATGTGAGCGTGTGTGTGTGTTCCCGCGTAAAGTGTGCAAGTCTTTTTATTTCATTTCTATTACAGAATTATAATAGATTGTGCAGCGAGGTTACAATCAATCAATTTCTAATTCATTTCTAAATCCTTTGTCTCCAGACAAAAACAAAAAATTCAAACCTGACAAAATCTAAAAAAGTCAAATTCTCCGAGAGAGAAAACTAACGATTTCACACAAGACCTGTTTTGATTGATGATTTTCAATACATTTTTCATTTCTTCCTTTCATTCATAATTTTCCGTCTTATTGACTGAGATAATAACTTATGGAAATCCATTTTCTTTTGTTTGTGTACTTGAAGATGAAAACAAATTCCAGTGACAAAATAATATAAAATATTTTAGGAAGACTAAAAAGTTAGAATTAATGTAATTCTGTCGGAGTAAAGAAATCTTTGGACTGAACTTGACATTGGAATTCACCCATCACATGACCTCTTGTCTGATATATAATTGTCTTTGTCCCTTTGTCAAATACTTGACAAAGAAAACTAACAAAACATGTCATCAAGACGGTCGCAACAATAGTAACTCCCTATTACCAAACCAAACCGACGACGATAGTAAACAATAATCATGGCAGCTGTTATTATAACTAAAGACTCAATGTTTATTTCTTTTAATGTGTAAAATTATATTATACCCAAGAGCGAGGAATTATCTCTACATCATTGATTACTACTCAGACCACAATCCCCCCCCCGTCTTCTCTCTCTCTCTCTCTCTCTCTCTCTCTCTCTCTCTCTCTCTCTCTCTCTCTCTCTCTCTCTCTCTCTCTCTATTCAAGCTAGAATATGAGTAGCAGCATGTTATGGAATTCAAGAACTACAATGGCTAATGCAATAAAGTTTCTCAAGTAGTTTTAATTGTTAAACTCAATACTGGTACCAAAAGTATCTAGCCCTTATCTACAATTAATAATAATAATAATAATAATAATAATAATAATAATAATAATAATAATAATAATAATAATAATAATAATAATAGAGTCGTTTTATCGAATTGATGATGACATCGAGAATTTGGTCATAGTTAATCAACATAATGAGTTCGTATTATTCCTCCTTCAGAAGGAAAAGAATCCACATGGAAATTAGGATTTCAGGAAAGAGAATCTAAACGATGACGAGTTATCTTTAACAGATCAATTAAGATTTTCATTAATGTTGATGACCTTATTGGGACGTTGACACAATAATTCTGGTCATGATGAATTGTTTTAAAGAATAGTGAGAGAGCCAACTGGGAATAATGAAGGAAATGTAAGAAAGTAACTGATCATTGGAAGATTATGGGTTGTGGTGGCCTATTAAATATGTCCCTGCTTGGCAATCTGTTGGACTGGGGTTCGAGACCCGCTGAAGTTCGATAGTTTCTTTTAGTATCTACAACCTCCCCATCTTTGTGAATTAAGTCTGTGGGGTTTGGGAGAGCCTGTAAGTCTATCTGCTGAGTCATCAGCAGCTATTGCCTGACCTCCCTGGTCCTAGTATGATGATGAGGGGGCTATGGGGAGGATAACATGTAACTAGGGTATTGTCCTACAAGGGCATGATCAGTATCCCTTTCCTCTGCCATTCACGAGCAACCTTTTAACCTTTAAAGATTATCAGACAAACCGTTCGATTAATGAAGAAAAATCTCTCATCTTTGGAGATGAAGATTTGAGAAAAATCCATAATGAGTTTTCACGAGATTTCGAGGACAATTTTCATTCCATGAATCATAATAAAGGTTTAGAGAGAGAGAGAGAGAGAGAGAGAGAGAGAGAGAGAGAGAGAGAGAGAGAGAGAGAGAGAGAGAGAGAGAGAGAGAGAGAGAGATACTTTTTTAGGGATCAACCGTCTGTGTGATGTCGCTCATTATAAACATATTCTTTTCTCGATAAATATTAGCAATTTTAAGGGAAATTGTCCTTTTTTTGTACAGAAAATGGTCGTTCCTTGGATTCACACACGCAATTAACTACAGTCCCTTATACTAAAAGGATTTCCCTTATGATAAGGACCTGATATTTTTACTGAATCGTCCAAGGCCCAGATCTTAGATACTCGGTTAAAGTATTTGTGCAAATATTATTGATATTTATATGAAGCAAAAATACGTTTTAGAACAGGTAGACTATAATATATCTTAAAACATATCCCTCTATAAACCCCGCAGTTGAATGGACGTGAGCATCAGCAGAACTTTTGAGACACTGAGGAAAACGAACACCATTGGTATAACTTGCCTCATTTGACTTAAGAATGATTTTTATACATTTAATGTTTGAGTTGAGAAATCTACTGTCAATAGGATTACATAGAAGTAGATCATCACTATGAGATATAGTGTAGACACTTCTGATATCATCCAGCTTGCAACAATAGAAACACTTTCTGATCCCCGCAATACGGGAAGACATTTTGGAAAAGTTAATGGTGACTTTCAATTGATGTGTTGAAACATTTAATAAGTTTTCTATTTGATGGATTTCACATGCGTAATTTAGAGGTTAATGTGTTTGATGTTAACCCTTTCCTAAAACAATTTGTTCATATGGATCTCATTGTTTTATAGTTGTTGATACTAAAAACTTTATCATAAAGTTGAAATCTATATTAGAAGATGAGTCAATACGGAAATTGACTTACGATGAGGGAAATAATACTCATTTATCTTTCCTATGTGTTCCTATACTAATACTATTTATGTTAAATATAACAACATTAAGAAATTCTAACAATTTAGGTAGAATCTTCCGGATAAATACCAAGTGGACAAAGTAGAACATTATTGCACAGGAGACATCAAATATACTGCCATTAGGAACACTCTCATTATTAAGTCGTTAGATTAAAGAAGGACAAATAACAATGTCTCTCTTAGCATAATATCGACGAAGGCGTAAACGAAATTATTGATAGAATGTTCATGAAGGAATTTTCACAAAAAAGAAAAAACAATTAAACATTTTAGGATTAAAATACTGTGTGTCCAGTATTTAACTGCCAAAAAGGCCTCTCTGAAGCCATCTATTGGTTACTTAGAGGACTATAAAAGTATTATCTAATTTCATCGTCTTGAACAAAGGACTTTCCTGTTATTAGGACTTTCCTGTAATATATGGGCTGCGGGGGTGGGGTGGGGGTGTGGGGAGTTGGAAACCTCACAGACCCTCCAAAACAAGTAAGTCTTTCCTCCGTCAAAAACTCCTGATGCTTTTTGTTTCTCCAGTGAATGAGAAGAGATTTGTTTTGTTCCAGAAAACACGAAGGAATCCTTTTAGTAAACATTAAGTCTGATTTGATCCCCGTCTGTTTCCTTTGCGTGGAAAGAGATTAATGATCCAATCAGCTGATACCGTTTGGATAACAGCAAACAAAGTTACAATCACTATATATCATTAGCAAGGAATGAGACACCTCTGGTGCGGATATGAATCCTTCACAATTAAAGGCAATTGAACTTCCGGTCGAATAATGTTCATTATTACCTGTATCATGAAATGAAAAGGTTATAAACAATCATGAAGTACAGCACATCATTTTTTTAGAGCCAACGTTTGTTTCATGAATTATATGACGCTCACAAATTTATGACCACAGTTGCAAAATAAATGTCACATCTGGGCTCTCATTTATTCATAAATAATTATTTATCTCGTAATGTAGTCTCCTAAACATAAGTAATGTATTGATTGCAGGAATTTTGCAACAATTGGTTTAACAGATTTGTGGATCTGTTTTGTATCTTTGTCATTTGCAGGATGTTTGTTCTTGTGTTCAGGGAACAGAAGGGTTGCGAGACGCTTCTTAGAAAAGGGCCAGTTATAGGAATCGATGAAATAAATTGTGTAATATCACCCATAAATTAATATAGCAGAATAGTAGTGAGACATATTCTTATGTGTTAAGCATACCATTTAACTACTATTTTTTTTTTTCTTGTTTAACAACTGAATAATTGCAACTCTGGACGGGTATTATGTTTGGAACTTGTAGTTTCCCTCGTTGAATGTCGCTCACTATCACGATAATTACATTTTTATTCTCTTATCTATACATCTTGATCTTCTCAGTAATACTTCATTTTATGTATGTATGTATGAATTTATGTATGTATGTATGCATGTATGTATGTATAGATGCTTTTAAATGCTTTAAAGGCCGCTCATGAATGGCAGCTGAAGCTTTTCTATCGCAGATATTAAAATGAAAATTGTAAGGATCAGAGAAAATACATTTAATAACATTCAATGAAATTTTCATTTGAATTATGTAAATTAGTTTAGGAGCCATTTGATACGACGCCAAAAATAACCGTTGCACTCATAATAACAAAAAAAAAAAATTCTGCTGTGGCTTTTCTATAGCAGATATCATCATGAAAATTGCTATAAACAAAATAAATATCAGACCGATAAATTCCCTGATAATTTAATTAGATAAGTGAATTAGTCTAGGAGAAATTTACGTCGCCGACGAAAATCGGTGTCGCGGCCTTACCGAAAATATAGTTGCTGTGATTTTTCTATGGAATGTATCAGTGTGAAAAGTATTCTCTGAAATATCAGGTTGCAAATATTTTATGAGAGAGAGAGAGAGAGAGAGAGAGAGAGAGAGAGAGAGAGAGAGTGAGAGAGAGAGAGAGAGAGAGAGAGAGAGAGAGTGCTATTCGTAAAATCTAATTGATTTTAGAATTGCTGAGCAACAGATGTTTTGCTTAGACACCGTTGTAACTTGAAGCTGATGAAGGAATCTGATGTTGAGTTTACCTCTTTCTCTTCTCTTTGTT
>NC_090749.1:6467860-6493718 GCF_036898095.1 Palaemon carinicauda
GAGAAAACGACCGCTTGAGAGTTATTGAGTCCTTAGAATGGCCAGACAGTACTTCATTGGATCCTTCTCTATGATAACGGCTTATTTTTCCTTTGCCTGCACACACACACCGCACACACACACACACACACACACACACCCACACACACCGAATAGTCTAGCAATGTAATTTTCTAGTGTCGACTTTCCCCTTGGAAAGGGTAGAAGACACACTCCAAAATCAAACCATTGTTCTCTAGTCTTGGGTAGCCTCTGTACCATGATCTTCACTGTCTTGGGTTGGAGTTCTCTTGCTTGAGGGTACAATTGGACACACTATTCTATCTTATTTTTTTTCCACTTGATTTGTTAATGTTTTTTTTAAATTTATATAGGATATATGTTAATGTTGTTACTCTTCTTAAAATGTTTTATTTATACTTGCTTCCTTTCCTCACTGGGCTATTTTCCCTGTTGAAGCCCCTGGTCTTTTAGCATCCTGCTTTTCCAACTAAGGTTTTACCTTAGCAAGTAATAATAATGATAATAATTGACTATGAAGGGGATCACACATGGTAATAACAGGAGAGAGAGAGAGAGAGAGAGAGAGAGAGAGAGAGAGAGAGAGAGAGAGAGAGAGAGAGTATTTGTAAATATATCCATTCAAAAGATTGTTTCGAAAGTCTTTTCTGTTTCCTAACCCAACAAGTTCTGTATCCATCACTTTGACAAACAGAGCAAAGAAAGTTTGGTAATTATGTTGAATAATGTCGAGATAAAATAGTTTTTTTCTTAATTTGTTTATCACATTTGCTTGGGACATTGTCCACATTTCGTTGCTGTTGAATGAATGAATGGTACTGAAGTGAGGTCATGAATAATGTCATTGCTAATTGCCTCTTCCTCTTTCAGCTTCCTTCACTTTCTACTTCTTTCTTTTTATCTCTTTTCTTTCTTCTTTCTTCTGGCCAACTAGATCCCTGAGGAAAGAAACAATAAAATATCCAGAGAGAGAGAGAGAGAGAGAGAGAGAGAGAGAGGAGAGAGAGAGAGAGAGATGACTTTGAAAATACTAATTTTACAACTAGCCAAAGTGTTGATATCCAACATTACTTATAGTTATTGGCAAATCATTTTAATATAAGGAGAAATCTTCCGAAATCGGAACCATTAGAATGATCTATTGGGTCATATCTGTGATTTAGATGGGAATAGATATCACGAAAGAACTGCATTCCTTAATACACTATATTGAATATAAGTTCCTGTATGATACATGTAATATCCTGACTTCCTTTTCAAGAATTTATTAACGACTCATGTTCGAAGGTTTTTACTTTCCTTAAAATATTCTTTGAAGATAAAAGAGAAATGTAGAAGAAAAGGAGCCAAAAGTATACAGTATATATATGGTTTTTCAATCCATCCTTCATCTTTTGTGTGTCACCATGATCAGCAAAGTCGTACTAGTCAGGGCCTCCCATAATAGGTTGGTTTACTGTGAAAAATACTTGATAAAGCTCTAGGCCAGAACGAGCAGAGATTCCATCACTTCATCTTTGTATAAGGAAAATGGCAAAGATAGTTATACTTTATCGGGAGAAAAGGGAAATTCCTGTTTGAAATCATATGAGGCGTTCATAACGCCTCTCTCTCTCTTTCTCTCTCTCTCTCTCTCCTCTCTCTCATCTCCTCTCTCTCTCTCTCTCTCTCTCTCACTTGGGGTTAAAACGGAGTAATGGATGATAATGTTGACCCCGGACGACCCTCAGTTAGTACCAAGAGCAGCTCTCTCAGAAGGAAAGCTTTTGCACATGATCATAGATCGTCTAACCAAGGTAAGAGTAGATCATTTTTGGACAATAATCACAGTACATAAGACGGCCTTAGTCGTCTTTATAATATTTTTACGTGCAATAGAATATTTTGGTTACACAATTTGAATGAATTAATATAATGAAATCTTGATATCGTTTATGAATGGAACCCACATATTGGTTATTACCAGAGTCAAAGGGAAAATTCTTATCATATATACTCATTTTATATCATGAAATCAATTTCTATCAATACTTGTGAGGAAATATATGTAGTCGGTGTGAGCACCTGCAAACAAAAAGTTCTCATTCAAATCACATAATATATTTTCAGCATCTTAAAGAGTGACCTCACCAAACGTAAGTAATATTGCTATTTGGTTTCTTAATCTTAAGTATGGCTAGGACGATTATCTATTGAAGCTATTAATAGTAGAAGGATATTTGGAAAACTTGAATGAAAAATCATTCATAAATAAGCTTATCTCAATTTTTCAGTAGCTAGACAATAGGAAAAAATCGGAGATATATTTCTGTTGGTTTATGTCTCATACATACTTTGTATCATTTAAGTAATAACAGATTTATTTTTACAGGTGCAATTGTCTTTTTCTTCACATCTATCTTTTATTATATTACAAACATTCTTTCTTCCAAAATTTCCAGGAAGGAAAGAGTAAATCTGGAAAGACAAAAAGTGGGAATAAATATCCATTTTTATGCCCAAGATTATCATAAAGGATTCTCCACTTATTCAAGGTCAAAATGCACGAATGATCACATTATCTATAATTTTCCTTTCTCTCTATATCTAAATATAATATGCATGTTCCTCTCTCTCTCTCTCTCTCTCTCTCTCTCTCCTCTCTCTCTCTCCTCTTCTCCTCTCTCTCTCTCTCTCTCTTTCTCTTATCCATGTATTTGGGTGTATCATGAAACGTAATTACTGTATTATGTATTGCAAGGAAAGCGAATGATATGATGTCTTTGTCCATCATCAGTTGCAAAAAGGTAATTCAATCATCTTCTGTCTTTCTCTCTCCGAAACATTTTAGAGAAATTATATGCTATTTGTAGTTATTCATTTGAATATTCTTAATCGAATAAATTTATAGAAAACGATAAGATTTTGAGAGGAGGGAGAGAGAGAGAGAGAGGAGAGAGAGAGAGAGAGAGAGAGAGAAGGAGAGAGAGAGAGAGAGAGAGAGAGAGAGAGAGAGAGAGAATTATTTCCCATTTCATTGTGTTCTCTTCACCACTCTTAGAACAATAACGAAGAAATCCAAATAATAATAACATTGATTACTCAGGATATGAATGTATGTTTTTCCTCTTATTTTTTTTCCGTTGGGGGGATACTTTCTCCTGTTGCTCTCCTCTTCTTTTTCAACTTCCTTTATTCTACCTTCTTCCCTTTCCTCTCTTTTATTATTATTATTATTATTATTATTATTATTATTATTATTATTACTAGCCAAGCCTACAACCCTAGTTGGAAAAGCAAGATGCTATACGCCCAAGGGCTCCAACAGGGAAAAATAGCCCAGTGAGGAAAGAAAATAAGGAAATAATTGCCCAATAATGTGGGCAATTGGCTCTCTGAGGGCGAGAAACAAAATAAAGGACCTTATATCTAATGACACAATATTTCATCGGGGGAGAGAGAGAGAGAGAGGAGAGAGAGAGAGGGAGAGAGGAGAGAGAGAGAGAGGAGAGAGAGAGAGAGAGAGAGAGAGGAATGGCATTCTCCTCCGGTGTTAACGGAACGAGGGCCCCTTAGGTGATGAATAATACAAACTGGAATTATGATCCCTCAGCAATGGGTTTTCTTCTTCTTCTTCTGATGTTTATTTGATGATATTAAACAGCACGAAGCCTCATAAAAGGATATTATTTTAGGAGGTCATAATGTTTACAGTTGTAAATAGCTTTATTTATTGTGTTAATTTACTTTGGATATATATAATGTTCTAACTATGATGAGAAGAATAGATCTTTTAGAGAGAGAGAGAGAGAGAGAGAGAGAGAGAGAGAGAGAGAGAGAGGAGAGAGAGAGAGAGAGAGAGAGAGAGCAAGGAGTATACGAGGCAGTAGACAAAAAGGACTATTTTGGAGGAAATGGTAACAACGTATCGATTAAAAGTTACTGCTTCAAAGGGAAAATGCAGATGTGAAATGACAATTGGATCTTCATCATATTTCAAAAGATTTTGAAAAGCGAAAGATTTGGGATATGAGTTTCTAAGAAGATTTAATCCTTAAATGGCCTGTGTGAATTTATTTAATTTGAATACAGGTAATCGTAGGTCACGATTAGAAAAGTTCAGAAAATTGAAATCAATGGAAGTTTCAAACGATTAATCATAACTTTTCCATCTTTAATGAGAAGACAATAATTGTGATCCAATTACAATTAAATCTATTTGTAACATCTTGTCAATCAGGAATCTGTGGAAGTTGGCCAGCCACCCCCGCCCCCGCCCCCTCTTCACCAAAATTCCATTAGGGGAAAAAAGAGGGAGAATTTTGTGTTCGAAAAATATGGTTTTGACAAGAATTTGATAAGATGGTGAAATCTCCTCCAGTTAAGATGAGAAGAGGAGAAAGAGTAGAAGAGTAGAAGAGGAGGAGAGGGAGGAAGAGGAGTAGGAGAGGGAGGAAGAGGAGTAGGAGAGGGAAAGCATTCGATGAAGAAGTAGGGAAGGAGAGAAAGAGGAAGGAAGACAAGAATAAAATCTAACTTCGTCGTGAAATTTACCAAGTGGAATTTCCCTTAGTGGAATTTACTGGTCACCAATAATTTCTTCGATCTACTGTGTGGTATCATGAGTGAGTGCAATGTAAGGTGACCGACATAGAATAGGCAAAGGTTGTGGCACATAAAACAACAAGAAGAAGAACAACAAAAACAACAACAATAAACAACAGCAAATGCAGCAGTATCTAGTCCAAAGGGCTCAGACATGTCCTTAGCCGTGTCTGGAGTTTCGCCATTTTCCTCACTACGCTGGCCATTGCAGATCGGTGATGAATGAAGACTTTAGTCTGATCTTTCACAATAAACCAACCTAGTATGGGTGCTATGACTAGTACAGCTTTGCTGATCATGGCGATACACAAACCCTTTCACCGCGTTAAGGTATCTAAACTACGATCATTCATGGAGAAAGGTTTGTGCTAATTATCGATACGGGAAGATGATATCTTAATAATATTTAAGCAAATGTAATTGAACACACAAATGACAGAAATGATTTGCAGGAATAAAAAGTTTTTTACTCCTAGAAAGAACACCATCGCCGATAATGTCACATCTGAAAACCTTTGCAATGGACTGCCAATGTCTTAATTAAAGTCAACTGTAAAAGGAAGTAAGAGAGTCACAAGGAAGCCATTTTCTCGGTCTTGCCACTGCATTATGTATTAGGAGTTCGCTGCGATGGAAGAGAGAGAGAGAGAGAGAGAGAGAGAGAGAGAGAGAGAGAGAGAGAGAGAGAGATTTAGTTCTGATGCGATGTTCCATTAGGAAATGAAGGTGTATATTTCAAGTATCCTGGTGTTAATGTGATTTCATGTAATATATGTATGTATTCCAATCAGTGTGTGACATATTTCCAATTACTCATGACGGAATCAAATGAGAATTGTGATGAACATGACATTTGAGGGGAATCTAAAAGAACGACTCTGTAGAGATACCGTCCATCTGGTGAATAGGGTTTTATAGGGAGGGATAAAAGGAATGATATGAGTCACGTGACAGTATCAATAGAATTGTCATTTTCATAGAAATAATGATATGGGGAATTTGACAACAAAATCAAAGCCAGATCCCTTATAGATGGAGTTATTCTCAGAATCCCTTTAGTAAAGATTGGGAAATAACTATTCTATACTAATGAGATTACTTTGAAATGAATGTTCCGGCTGTTTGGTTTCTAATTGGAATGTCATTACCAATGTAGCTGGATCAATAATTGCACAATTAGTGGAAGCTGCAGGCAATATAATCAATTCTATTGGTGAGACTTTAATGATAATTGCCTCTGTGAAGATGGAGTCTCTTCACTTTGCTTTCTTTCTTTGTTCATTTTATCAATCTTAAAGATACTGCTCGAGTTGATCTGCTAAGAAATTAATTAACGATATAATTACTCTAATCAGCCAGTTATTCAGGCTAATGCCCGTTAGAAATGAATTTAGAATTTTGATTAATGCAAAACAATAAAACGAATAGGAAAATACAATTAAGAATATTCAAGCAGATTTGTCTTCTTCACTGGTTGACTAATTTGACATAAAACGCAATTTCTGATGTATTTTCTTTTTTGGTGGATGGACCTCCGCTGTAACTTTTCTTCATTCAAACTCAGTCCAAAATTTTCTTTTCACTAAGAAAAGACGCAAGATTTCCGTAGCGAATTTCATTGACGAAAGATAAATTCACAACTTAGAAAACTTGATAAAGATCTTACGATCAGAAGATAAACTTCAACATTATTTTTAAATTTTACCCTGAGGTCACCTTATCAAAATATAGTTTTTGGTAAATTTTTAATCTTATAAATGTGTAGTGGATAAAAAGTTCATCATTAGACGATGTTGATATCTGAAGACTTTCTAAACTAATTCAGTTAAGTAAATTTAAGTTAAATTGATACTTTTATTCACTATGAAAAATAGAGTTCCTGATAATGAGTCAAATCCAATTAGCTTTCATTAAGACAAAAATTCCAGTGATTCCAACTGGATTTTATTCTCTAATCTAGTTACTGTGGTTTAATTAAAGAACTTCTCAAGGAAATGAAGAAATGCAATGAGTATTGTACCAACCATACATAGTTCATTTTGTGCTTGTATCTTCGCTCTCCCCTCGCACTAAAAAGAACCTGAAAAGACATGTCTTGTTTCTCCTCTGTAACATTGTCTGTATTTTGAACATGAAAATTCTTGTTGCCTTGAACTTTTGTATATAAAGGAGAGTGTTTTATGATAAAGGAACTCAGTTGCCTTCATACTGCCTTTGAGTTCACAACCTTCTCTCGGCACCATCATATTAGTGACCCCGGAAGTCGACTCGCTCCCACCGCCTTCCACACCCACGCCCCTCGCCCCTCCATCGTTGGTACTATGGTGGACACCACAGAAGTTGGTGCTGTGGCTGCTCCATTGAAACTTTCATCGTTCGCCAGCAGAGAGGCGGTTGCTTGGTTTCAGTGCGCAGAAGTCCAGTTTCGCATCAAGGGCGTGACTCGCTCAACCACCAAAGCAGATTATGTTCTCGCGGCGATACCCGAGGACACCTTCCTGTAAATATCCTACTGGCTTTGTGAACAAGGAGACACCCCAATAGCGTATGACGCCCTCAAAACATACCTTCTGCAGCAGTATTTGCCGTCGCCAGCCACCCGTATAGCAAAGCTCTTTCAGCTCTCGCAACAACCGTTGGGAGACCAAAGGGCTTCGCTTGCCGACAGGGAAATGACCAGTATCGCTCGCCTTCAACCTGCTGCAGAAGGGTCTCCTCATATGGTGAACCTACTTCGTGCCCTTTCGATATGCCGTTTACCCGGACCTATAAGTGCTGCTATACCCAATGTCGATAGTTTACCCACAAAGGACTTGATGACCAAAGCCGACGCCCTTATGGACAGCCATTTCCAGACCTCCATCAACACCTCCACCCCTGACGAAGAGTATGCCTATTCAATGTCAACCGAAGCTGACATGAATGCCCGCCTACCCCGTGACATGCCAAAGCAGTGACAAAGCCACCCACCACCCACCAATCGCTCGCACCCCATTAAACGACTTCTACAGCCACTTACTACCTCCTATCCGCCGCAGTTTTTGCCACTACCACTTCAGATTCAGGGCAACCGCGAAGAAATTTGCTGAGGATTGTCAGTGGCAAAAATACGTGTAAGTAGGCCATCGCTCGTGGCGGTGGCCTACCATGGTTCTAATCTTTTCTTTTTACATGAAGCAGGAACGGGCGTGCGATTTCTGGTAGACACGGGTGCTTGTCGTTCTTTTTTCCCAAGGAAACTCTTCAAGACACGACGTAGTCTGTCTACATCTGCTGACGTCCGCTTGGTAGCTGCCAACCGTTCTGCGATACCCACCTACGGTTACGAGAACCTCACATTATCGTTCAGAAACGGTAAATTCAATTGGAAGTTTCTCGTTGCTGACGTCACATTGCCAATCCTCGGTGCGGATTTCCTCTCTCATTTCCACCTTCTGGTCAATGTCGCCCACCGGCGATTGGTCAATGCAGACTCGTACTTGTCGACGCCTCTTCAATCCGCGCCCTCTAACCTCGCTCTCCACATTAACAAACCCACGAATGCCTACGCCCACATCCTCACGTCGTACCCGGAAGTTTTCCGTCCAGAACTTCGCCAAACGCCCACAGCTCCTGCCAAGCATGGTATTTATCACCATATTAAGACGACGGGAGACCCCCCAGTCTCCGCAAAATTCAGACGTCTGGCACCGGAACACTTGGCAGCCGCCAAACAGACGTTCACTGAAATGGAGGAAATGGGCGTTTGCCAAAAAGCCTCCAGCCCATGGTCGTCACCCTTACACATCGTTCTGAAGAAAGACGGCTCCCTCCGTCCGTGCGGGGATTACAGGCGCCTGAACATGCAAACAGAACCGGATCACTACCCCCTCCCAAACATTGCCGACGTGACCTCCTACCTGCACAAAGCGAAGGTTTTCTCTACGCTCGACCTCCTGAAGGGGTATTATCAGGTGCCTATGAACCCAGAAGACATCCCCAACACCGCCTTCACCACTCCGTTTGGTACATACACCTTCAATTACTCCTGTTTTGGCCTTCGTAATGCTGGGGCCCCCATTTCAAAATCTCATGGATGGCATCTTAGGGGACCTCCCCTTTTGTGTATGTTATGTGGACGACATACTTGTGTTTTCCTCCTCAAAAGAGGAACACATCCATCACCTGCGCATCATGCTCGACCGCCTGCAACAAAACGGCCTTGTAGTCCGATACGACAAGTGTAATTTTGGCGCCAACGAAGTGTCGTTCTTAGGGCACCGCATTATTCCCGAAGGAGTCCATCCCTTCCCTGAGAAGGTAGCAGCCGTTCAGGACTTCCCCGTGCCCTCGACAGTCAAAGCTCTGCAGGAATTTTTGGGCATGATCAACTATTATCACCGTTATCTGCCAGCCATTGCCGCCACTCTTGCTCCCCTCTACGCCTCCCTCAAGGGCAAGCCAAAGGACCTGAAGCGGGGTCCCCTTCAAGCAGCAGCCTTCTGCAACGCAGAGAAGGCCCTATCAACTGCCGCTACTCTCACTTTTCCTATCCCACATGCCCCTCCCCTTCTCTCCACCGATGCCAGCGACGTCGCTATTGATGCAGTACTCGAGCAGGTGATCAACGGCTCACCCCGCCCATTGGCCTTCTTCAGCAGAAAACTGTCCAAGGCAGAATCGGGTTATTCTACCTTCGATCGCGAATTGCTGGCGGTGCACTTGGCTGTCCGTCACTTTCGCCATTTCTTAGAAGGTACGCCCTTCGTCATTCGCACAGACCACATGCCTCTGGTGCACGCCTTCTCAACAGTCTGATGCCTGGTCCGCCCGTCAACGCCGACATCTCTCCGCCGTGGCTGAATACAATTGCACCTATCAATACGTCCCTGGGAAAATGTATCCCGTTGCCGATGCCCTGTCAAGAAACACGTTGGCTGCCGTTCAACTGGGATTGGATTACAACGCCATGGCTGAAGCCCAACGACAGGATCCAGAGTATCAAGCATGTAGGACATCCTGCATGTCCCTCCGTTGGGAAGACTTCCCCCTTGAAGACTCCAACACCACCCTCCTCTGTGACGTCAGTACTGGTAGACCGCGACCTTGGATCCCTGCTCCCATACGTCGGCAGGTGTTTGATTTCATTCACGGCCTTTCACATCCCTCGTGCCGTTTTACTGCACAGCTGCTGAAGAAGTTCATTTGGCATGACATTTCTAAGGATGCTAAAGTACATCGACACACGGATTCAGGAGGGAGCACCTTTCCTCAACCTCAGCGTCGTTTCGCACACATTCACGCCGACATTGTATGTCCCTTACCCACATCACAAGGACATCGTTACCTGTTTACCGTCATTGACCGCTCCACTCGTTGGCCTGAAGCCATTCCCATTGAAACTGCAACGTCCGCCTAACGTACATCTGCCTTACTCTCCGGATGGATTGCAAGATTTGGTATCCCTGAGCATATTACTTCCGACAGGGGTACCACTTTCACATCTCAATTGTGGACATCATTAGCGAATCTCCTGGGCATCACCCTACATCACACAACGGCCTACAACCCCGCTGCCAATGGAATGGTTGAACGTTTTTATCGCACCCTCAAAGAAGCTTTGATGTCCCGCCGCAAGGATTCCAACTGGTTTACTCAGCTTCCCTGGGTCCTCCTGGGACTAAGGACCACTCCTAAAGACGCCCTCGACGTCTCGGCAGCTGAAATGGTGTATGGCGATCCGTTGGCCGTCCCTGCGGAATTTTTTCCTTCTACAACCTCCTCCAACGATCTCCAGCGCATACGTCACGTCGTGGGAAAATTTACTCCATGCTGCCAGACTTACAAGCCTCCTGCGAAGCATCACATACCGACAGACTTGCAACCTGCAACGCACGTCTTCCTGCACGACGACATTAGCAAGCTACCGCTAACGCCCCCTTACACGGGCCCTTTCCTTGTGATCCGACGCAGTCCGAAAACATTCCTACTAAACATTCGTGGCAAAGAAGACTGGGTCTCCATTGATCGTCTAAAACCTGCTTATCTCCTGCCAGATGACCCGCCTACAGTTCGCCTCTCTAGATCAGGGCGCCCTATTTAACATGTACAGTATGTCATTTTTAGGGGGGGAGCCATGTATCAACCGTGTGTCGCACGTTCGTACATAGTTCATTTTGTGCTTGTATCTTCGCTCTCCCCTCGCACTAAAAAGAACCTGAAAAGACATGTATTGTTTCTCCTCTGTAACATTGTCTGTATTTTGAACATGAAAATTCTTGTTGCCTTGCACTTTTGTATATAAAGGAGAGTGTTCTATAATAAAGTAACTCAGTTGCCTTCATACTGCCTTTGAGTTCACAACCTTCTCTCGGCATCGTCACAGTATAAACTGTGTTAATCTATTCTTCAATTTATCAACAAAACCTTTGACAGTTCTCCTTTCAGACTCAATTCCAAAGGACCACTCTATGAGGTATTAAAGTATTTTTTAAACAAAGGACAATCATTTTGCTAAAACATTTACATGATAGAATAACTGAAGAGGAATTAATAACAGAATGCCATAAGTTCCTCAGACTGAGAATGCTATAAATATCATGTAAATTGAAAAATGCAAATATCTTAAGAATGTAAAAAAGAGAAACTGTTTCCATTTGCCAACGGATAGATAAAATGTATTTCAAAGCATCAATCGTTTCTTTGAAGTCGGTTCTTCGATGAATGAATGAATTGTATTAAATGACATCCATTATGACACTACTTCCGATGTACAAATGTCCTCCATTTGCTTCATTTGAGAAGCAGTCATCTAATGACAATATTAATTGGGAATTTCGCTTCATTTGTTGAACCTAGATCAGTTATAAACCTTTAAAGGACAGAGAGTGAAATGTGCTAATGCATATTAAGAAGGAATGTGGAAGTGTCCGGTTTTTCTTCCTGAATTCTTATACGGATTGACATTTCATCTTACGGTTTCAATTACTATAACGCCTTCCAACTGAATGTCCGTACAACCACAGTCTCCCTAATTAATCCATTTGTATCCGTATTGCTTCCTTCTATCCATTTAATCTTCACCCATGAAAGTACAAGTTCGTCCTTCGTTTCTTGTAATGAATCTTGTAATTGGGTAGAGACAGAGAAAAGTGTCATATCAGATTACAGTTTCAAAGTGACAACAAAAACTAGAGGGGCACTCAGTAGAGCGCAGACCTCCGCTGCGGCAGCTTCCTTCTCGACGTTTTATTCGACCTTGACCTTTACCTTTGACCTAGCAATTTCAACATTGAACCACTTTCATGTCTTAACGTAATAATTAATCCCTGAAAGTTTCACTACTATATCAGTAAAATTATGGCTAAGAAGTTATTCACAAACAAACAGACAAACAGGGGCGAAAACTTAACCTCCTCCCAACTTCTTTGGTGGAGGTAATAGGCTGCAACTGACTTCACTCAGCATTACCTTTTCTAAAGAAAGCACATCTTTGAAAGACCTGGGCTTTTCTGTTCATTATGATGATATATCCATACCATTATATGCTAAAACCCTATTGCCGCTCGTACCATGTCCTTGAGATACGTTGTAAGTCGATGTTCCTGTGTCTCAAAAACTGGACACAACATGAAATTGCCTAAGTTTGGATTACTTGCTTGAAAACTGTTTGAGAGAAGAGCACCGAAAAACTATAGCATGATATGTGTCCAATAAAAATTCTTAAAAAGAAAAAAAACCCGGGACATTTGGCTAGTGAAATCTCATATGCTCCTCTCTCTCTCTCTCTCTCTCTCTCTCTCTCTCTCTCTCTCTCTCTCTCTCTCTCTCTCTCTCTCTCTCAGCGCGAGTTCATGTTTCATAGTAAAATTGAGTATTTCAATCGAGCCTACCATGGAAAAGATGAGAAAATGGATTAGTTTTGTCAGCAATAAAAAAGAAATCCCTATATTGTTGGGGATATAGGTGGTTTTCTGGCAGAGAGAGAGAGAGAGAGAGAGAGAGAGAGAGAGAGAGAGAGAGAGAGAGAGAGAGAGAGAGAGCACCTGGATATTGCAATATCAAATATAACACAAATGGACACCTTTGGAGACTCTCTTTATCTCATCAAATAAGAAAAGTGATTGAACTTTTAATGTTCAGATCACCTGCAATTAAGACCAATTCTTTCAGAGGTCGTTAGGGAGAAGACGTCTTCAACTGTTACATAATTCTATATTGTTTCAGTATAAACTCATGCAGATTCTCCTATAACTTCACTCTCTTCTGAATATATTAATATCTAAATTTCTTAAGCATATTAATGGAACAATTGCTCTGCTAAAATATCATATCACATTATTTATTCTTGTGATATATATTATTACTTTATCAGAAAGAAAGTTACTTCAGTGTAGATCAAGTATTTGTGTAAATTTGGAATAGATATTTTGAAGCCTTCGAAAATGTCTAATGAGAATGAAGCTTCACATTTAATCTTAATATGCAAAATATCGTATCACAAATGCTGAAGATCTGAACAACGTGTGAGGAAGAAGAAGAAGAAGAAGAAGAAGAAGAAGAAGAAGAAGAAGAAGAAGAAGAAAAAGAAGAAGAAGAAGAAGAAGAAAAAAGAAGAAGAAGAAGAAGAAGAAGAAGAAGAAAGATCTTCCTTTTGATCAAAGGGAGAATTAAAAGACACAACTGTTCATTGCATCGGAGTATGTTTTCTTCTGCTGGAGTGACAACAAACAAAAGACAAAGACAAATTGAATGATTACTCGTTTGTGTCATTCATTACAGTAATGAAAACATTTTAAGTAACCAAAATACAATTCTCATTTCGTAATTAGTTCTATATAATTTATTGATGAGTAAACTATTGTTCATTAGTTCATTTATTTTAGGACAGTAAATTGTGAATACAAAGTGAAATTTAGCGATTAATCATGAACATATTTATTGCAGTGAGAATTATAATAGGAAATAATTTGCCTTAGTTTGCACGCATTGACAAATTATGAAACTCCCTTTGCCAACTATGATATAAAATAAAATATCTTTTACATTAACAAATAATACAATAATATATCTTTGATTTCATTAACTGGTGTTTAGTGAGTGAATAGCACACTGTATAGCAAATATAATTAAGAAAATTAAGGAACATGATTGCACAAAGAATTTATTAATGACACTGATATAATTTATTGATTTTATGTCTAATAATTATAATCAGTTTCTTCTTCTTCTTCATTGGTCTGATGATCAAATAATGATCAGGAATTTGGGATCAGTCATAATTGATGGCATTGTAGCTGGGGATGTCTGTCTGTCTGTTTCTCTGTCTTGTGTTTGGTCTCACAGTATTTCTCTATATTCAATGGTGGCCATTTTGAAAAAGGGCCGCCATCTTGGATTTTTAGGTGTCCAGCGGGTATTACTAAAGAAGTAATCCGCAAAGACAATGTGTACCCATTTTGTCACCTGTTTCCAGTTAAGAAAGATTCTTCTGGAAATTGCTGATATGTGCTCCACTATGTTGGAGCCCTTGGAATTTTAGCATCCTCCTTTTTCCAAATAGGGTTGTAGCTTGGCTAGTCATGAGAATTAAAATTGGGGTAAGGGATAAAAAACAGGAATTCTGAGGGAAATATTTATCCTATTCATTTTTTCGGAGAAGATAAGTTACTAAGGAAGGTGATGTCTATTGCAGGCTCTAATTCGGTTTTTATTTTTTTTATATAATTTAGTTTTTTAATTCAAACTTATGTCTACTGGATTGATATCTCTCTTAACATACAAAAACTGACTTAAATAAAGACTATATAAAACTAGTATTCATCAATTAACAATTCGTATTCTATTTAGAAACAGACCAACACCTAATACATAATCATATCTTTGACTGATATGAGAATTGTGATAATGAATAAATTATGGTAATAAGGTTGATATTTCCATCAAATAACACTACGTGATGTTCCTATATTGCTAAGGGATTATAACATTAGGTCACAAATGCCACTGATAAATATATGAGTATAATAAATACTATCATTATTCATTGATCAACCAATGCAATTATGGGATTATCCTTCATCACAGATTCATGTTGAAAGAGCTATTTGAAAGTTTTATCAATTATAAACCTTTTTAAAGGTCAGATTATCCTTGTTTTATGAAGAATTATCTGCATTATCAGCGATGACAGTGTATGGTTAAATGACCTGTCAGGAACCCAGGTCAAGTGATGAAAGCGAGAGAGAGAGAGAGAGAGAGAGAGAGAGAGAGAGAGAGAGAGAGAGAGAGAGAGAGAGATTTTAAAATTTTTCATTTAGCATCACAAATAAGACTACAACAGTATTAAGTTCATTAGGAAGACCTTTATGAACAAAAACCAAAGTATTATGTACATGTGAAACTAGACGTCACTGTGCCCACTATGCTTTAAATGTCCTTTGATGATTCTACGCAAGTGAATCTTTTCACCAGCAGTCATTTTTTCTTCTAGTTTTTGCTTCTATATCTACGATCCTCGAATGCAAATTATTTCTTAGTCTTTGCTTCGTCTTTCCCTAAATAAGACGAACACAAACTCAGTTGTTTACCGGAAGCTGTTCCAGAACCTCATTCCTCTGACTCGATTAGAGACAATTCTGCAATATAATAATGATGAATGGAAATTCTGAGCGAATCTCTAATTTGATTCTCACACAAGATTTATTTCAATATTAGGGAACTGTTTGGGATTTGACGGTGAATAATACCTCTCTCTCTCTCTCTCTCTCTCTCTCTCTCTCTCTCTCTCTCTCTCTCTCTCTCTCTCTCTCTCTCTATTTATTGCGCTGCCAGTTCATCTAAGAAACATATCAGGAGTGAGCGGAGATGTTTTTAAGAATAAGCTCGATAAATACCTAAGATGCATCCTAGACCATCCAAGACTGGAAGATGCAAAATACCCCGAAAGATGCATTAGTAACTCTCTGGTAGATATACGAGGTGCCCCACACTGAGGGACCTGGGGGAACCCAAACATAGATTAAAGCAATAAGGTAAGGCTCTCTGATAAACAGCATACTTGGTCGTCACCCTCACAAGCGCATTGGTGTTGACCTCTTATACAAATATATTACACTGATGGGACATCTAACGACTTTAAATTAAGAATTTATCAATTGCTTTGAAAAGCAATCTGAAAATTTGGTAGAAACGTACCTGCACTTTCTTCCAGCAAAGAATTTTGTTTGGTAAATCCAAAAATAGAAAGCAGAGAAGTGAAAGCACATTTTGGCAGGACAAACAGTGACTACTCTTCCTCTCTTACACTTCTGCTTTCATCTCAATATTGACGCCAATCATTCTCAAGATCATTCAACGCCAACTGCATCTTTCAGAGCAAAAATCTTCTCACAAAAGACTATTTTAGTTGTGTTGTCTGATGTGCTTTTGAGGAAGATGCCTCCTGCTCTGCTTGGTTCATGTTTCACTACAACACTTCTGATTTATATTGTTCTTTCTCCTTTATTATAATATTTTATCCTCTTTTATTTTTATCATCATAAGTAAGCATTATTATCATGATAATGTTTAGCATCCTTCAAAGCGTAAACACAATAAAAATATTCAAGTAAAACAAGTCTTAAAGACAATAAATTTAAATGGCTCATTTTTTCACTTTCTGCTTCGCCCATTCAATCTCTGCAGCTGTTCTTTTTTTTTCTATTTCATTACAGTGACCATCTGTCTTTGCCAGGTCAGTAAGATAAACCTTACATATATCATTACTGAAAGAGAGAGAGAGAGAGAGAGAGAGAGAGAGAGAGAGAGAGAGAGAGAGAGAGAGAGAGATATCCCAATTGCCTTTGGAAAACATGACTACCAACCCTCAGATGCCTGTTACTGAAGCAGGACACAGCGGGGTTTTTCTAAAACGGAAATAAGACAAACTAAAACTTTGCAAATTAAGTAGTGTTTCATTATAGTCAGTAACTGGTTTCAGTTTACCAGGATTTGTTGAATGGTCCAGTTGGATTAGAAATAACATAGAAATGTTGGTGTTGATGGCCGGACCAGCCACTGGACTTTTGAAGGTGACACGCCGGCGTGCACAAGGGACATGCAGTCCTTGTGAAGGATGAAGGATGTGCCCTCAAGAAGTGGCGGAAATGACAGAAAGCCAAATATACCACCAGCAGGTCACGGTCGAAAATAGTGTACCTACCTGGATATCATCTTGCAGTCGAGGGCGTGGGGAGTTTATACAATATCTGCTGGTACAATTGACTTCATTAATTCTGGTACTCTACATAGGAAGCAAAGGAATTAATGAAGCTAACTCTACCTTCTCGGGAAAGAGTTAAACATATGCATATATATTCAAGGTAAATAGAACACATCTCACATGCTTCTAACATAAATGTAAATATGTACACTGCACAGTTTTTTGGTGACCCTTGTAAAAGCATTCAACTTGTGTTATCAATTTTCTATCTAAAATTAATTTTTTTCTCATTATGCATATCTATGAAAGTGTAGGTTACATTTTATATATTCCGAAAAACGTATTGTCTCGAATAATTAATTGTTGTGACCCATAGAAACAGCCATTTAAAATTTTGCCTCCCATTACTCCTTTTGTAAGAGATTACTTTGAACAGTCCTTTAATTAGAGTTTTATACTTCCTCTTGTTCTCGAAGATAGCTAACATTCTCCAACAACTATCTTTTACTTAGTTTCTTAATCTTAATGCTTCAAGATATCTTTTTCAAAACACCAAATAAAAAATGACGTTATTTTTGCTATATGGAACAAGTAAACTTCATTTGGAAAAATTCTTATCAAGTTCCTTATAAACAGAAGTAGGACGAGGAACAGCTCAACTTTGATCTGTCTCTATTTTTTCATGATGCCTCAAACTTGAAACTGACTGGAAATGAAAATGAGGCAGGACACTTTCATTGGAAAATTTTGAAGTTCTCAAGACCTTCAAAGTGAATTTCCTTTCAGAAGCGTCGTCTGTTTTTGCTTCAGACTTCATGGAAATTTGCAACCCTCCTCTTGTAGTAACATCTATCATCTTCTTAACACGACCAGTTCATAATTTAGATTTTCCTTATAAAGATATTGAGCTAAAACAGTCTCCAGTAAAACTATTTTCTAAAACTGGATAATGATATTTATATTTACTTTGGTTTCATGATTTTAGCTCAAGATTGGTGTGGTAGATTTCTCCATTTTCATCAAAAGGGAAATAGTAATGGAAAGGGTGATGGCAATGAAAGAATTTCTTTAATCATATGAAAAATAACGATGCATATTCAAAGTGCTCTCTCTCTCTCTCTCTCTCTCTCTCTCTCTCTCTCTCTCTCCTCTCTCTCTCTCTCTCTCTCTCTCTCTCTCTCTCTCTCTCACTAGAAAAAGAAAGCAAGTGATTTTAAATGAAAATCAAAACTCACAAATACTGAAAAAAAAATATGACGTTTCTCAATAAGTGACAATTCCATCAGTCCTTCAACTAAGGAGTTTAGATAGATATGCACAAACATGCACCCCATCTCACCAGGGTATAACTACTGGTGGTCGGTCTCCGTGGATTATCTTCTTCCACGGAGACCGACCACCAGACATGCATCAGAGGTCAAGACTTCCTCCAAGCGGTTCAACAATAAGAAGACGCACCTGGATGTAATTAAATTTGGCTAATCCTTCCAGCAATTATAACAACTATAGAACAATTGAACACACCCTTTTGCTTTCATATATAAACCGTCACTCTCCACTGTATTCCTCATTTTTACTTTACATCCTGAAGAGGGTCGATGTTTATTGATCGAAATATAGTGTGATTTATTCATATTTCCTGTGTTTCTTTTATGGGCCTTTTTGAAAAAACATGTTAAACTGTTCGATTACAGTTATAAGTAAGACATATATGTATATATATACATATATATATATATATATATATATATATATATATATATATATATATATATATATATATATATATATATATATATATATATATATATACATATATATATATACCCATTCTTTGAGATGATTGTTTACCAAACATTAAGAATTTGATTTCAAATAGTTGGCAACAGCATTGGGATGGTTTGGTTGAAAATAAGGTGCGAGAAGTAACGAATTACCCCTCTACACCTTTTTCTCTAAAGAATATCTTTTCTCGCTGCCCAGTGTATACATTGCGCAGATGTTATTGCATTAGAATCCTTGTTTACCTGTCAACTTTGTAAAGATAAAAAAGATTAAATAAAAAAATGTTGCATTAGGACAGTCGAGACAATCATAAAAAATAATCATAAAACCAGAGATTTTAATTGGTATTAAACCGGGGTTCGTCACACATAAGTAGAAAAAATAATATCATGATCGCAGTTGCATTAAGAATTGTTTTAATCCTGACGTTTTATGCTAAAAAGAGAGAGAGAGAGAGAGAGAGAGAGAGAGAGAGAGAGAGAGAGAGAGAGAGAGAGAGAGAGAGAGAGAGAGATTGATTTATGATATATCAAAAGGAAGGGCTGTAATAAGAATCAGATGATATCTCTATTCTCTATAAAGACTGGATCAGGATCTATACTGAGAAATGGTCTATCTGTTCAAAGGTTTATCATCGAATAGTTCTAATCTCCATTTTTTATATGTGGAATAATTTCGAATAATTGCACGTTCGTCCATTCATTATCTAAATACGTTACCCTAATGCCAATGACTCAAAAAAACTAAAAGCTTTATAATAAAGGCCAGTGCATTTGTTTTTTTTTTCTAATCAAATTCTTATTCAATGTCTAAGTTGTAAATGAAATGAAGTCTTCCAAAATGTATTCAGAGAGAACTAGGAAAGTAATCTTGATACAGCAGCAGGAAACCAAAAACCCGGAAGTATCCAACAATGAAATCAGGATACGAGAGACCCATTCTAGGAAATTGGAGATTCCAGAAGCTGTGGGGAGCGTTCCAGACTTATAAGAAATACAGTCACTGATTCCGTAATGGGATAGATAAAGTAAGTAAGTAAGTTAGTAAGTAAGTAAGGACCAGTGTAGCCTTTTGAAAGCATTTTTAGGTTTAGTTGTATGTTATGGATGAAAATCCTTGAGAATTTTTGTTTTTCCTCATTTCATTATTGTAGCGTTGTAAAAAAAAAAACTGTATATTAGCGAATACCAACCTGAAGAAAGCTTAGCTGGAAGTTCCCACGATGCCAATTAATATTATTATCATTGTTATTATTATTATTATTATTACTATTATTGTTATTATTATTATTATTATTATTATCATTATTATTATCATTATTATTATTAGCTAAGCCAACAGATGCTCAAAAATGGATTTTTGTTGTTGTTGAACAGAAGGATGAACAGAAGGATGAACAGAAGGATGGTGTTCAAAGTTCAAGTGAACAAAACGGAGATAAAAATCAATGAAGAAAAAATGTCTTCAAACCTTCGAAGGCTTCAGGTCAGAAGAGGTCATTTGGCTGAGTGAGAATATTCACTGAATACATCTGGAAAAAAAGAAGGAATTTTGTGTGTGATTGAAATCTGAAAGTCAATCTATTGACATGAATGTAACATGCGACATACAAGGCTTTTTCCCTTTTCATATTCAACGATAAAATTCTTCATAGATTTTTTTATATATATAAAAAATAAAACGTTGGGACGTGATATTCTGAGCTCTGGTGTTGTCGCCTGGAATTCTCTACTGATATTTTTTACCTTTTCCTCGTAAATAATTTTTTCTGGTTTAACTTGGTATGCTTAAGAATATCTTTATAGAGATAAAATGTTTGCGATGACCAGAAATATTTTATTTTGACCTTCACGTCTCTACTCTTCCGTTGATATTAAACAGATCACAAAAACCATTAACTTGGTAGGCATGATTTTTCTTAGCCGAATTAAGTTGATCTTTACGAGGAAAATGGCCAGGGATGACATTCAAAACACATAGATCCAAATTATGAAAATTTCTCAGACCATTCAATGTCATATTTCAATGCCAGATTATAATCATTTGAAGTCATCTGAGCCGATGTTACTATCAGGGACATCACCAAAACCAATCTGAAGGGAATTTCCTAAAGAGGTTTGGACATCCGGATGTCATTCTGTTTACACCGACGTCTTTAATCTCTGTTGATTAACCTTATTGAATTTCTTTGAGTGCGAGGTTTGATGAAACCATAGAAACAAGGCAATGGCGGTTCAGTACAGGTCAAGGGTCATTAAATAAGAATTTTCTCGGTTTAAAAGTATTTTGCGTCTTATTAAAATGCTTTTGACTTCTCCCAGACTGTCAACTCTTAAATACAAATACGTAGAATCATCAGATAGCAATAAAGGTAATTTTTTTAAGTGTATAGTTATGTCTGTCGAACAGCTGTTACCGTCATTTCATGGATGGAGAACCAGCAAGTGGCAAATAAAGAAACACATGTATAATGAAAAGATAACAAACGAGGAAGGTGGTTGTAGAAACACAAACTTTTTAAACTCATGAATAAAAATGTGTCCCCAAAATTAGCCTGCATTGTAAAATTTCTAATCGCTTTCCCTGATTTGCATTTATTGACGGAACAGAAGAATTCCCAAAAGGTAAACATTTTGCTATACTTTAGATTATTGTTATAAGGACACAACTTTCAAGGAAGCTGGAATATCTCAGTAAGGAATGGCAAATCTGCTCGGTTCCTGGATACATTGGCAGTTCTGTATATTTCATTACCAGTTGCAGCCTTGAGTTTGCGACAATATTTTGTGTAACGTTTATTACAGAGGATTCTTCATTGTGTGATGTCGGGTAACAGAATCATTCGAGAAGTTTCTGAACGCATCGCAACTCTTATGTCAATAAGAATGAAAATAAGGTATAAGATAAGCTCCCTTAAGTTATAAGAATGTACTTTGATACACACAAGAAACAAAACTACTCTCCATTTCATTCATTCAATTATTATTATTATTATTATTATTATTATTATTATTATTATTATTATTATTATTATTATTGATGGAATCTCTAAGAAGGTCAACCTGATGGTTAATCTCTTTGGTGTGTCAGGTGTTGTACAGCATTATGTGACTACTGAGTCTTTCCTCGTCAGTGACCTAAAAAAAACGACTGCAGATAAAGATAGTATTATCTCACAAGCTCATGTCATTAGAATAAATCTTTTATTGACTATATAAAAGTAAAGAATAAAATTCTAACCTTTTTCAGCAAAAAATCCATGTTAATTAGACTGATATGAAACGAAAAATAACAAAGTTATTACAATATTTTACTCTATCTTATTTTGTTCTTTTCCTGGTTTATTTATTTCTTTTCCTCACTGGGCTATTTTTTCCTGTTGGTGCCCTTGTGCGTATATCATCCTGCTTTTCTAAGCAGGGCCGTAGCTTGGCTAGTAATAATAGTAATAATAACAATTTTGGGAAATAGAAAGAAAGAAATGCTTTCTGTCAGTTATTGGATCTTCCTTCGAAATCTGGAAACTTCCTTAGAGATTTGTGGACACTTTTTCACTTCCGGTCATCGGTGAGGACCCTCCAATATTGAACAGAAGGGCTCAGTGGCGTATGATGTGTAAATGGATAATAGTTGGTGCCTGTGTACTTGCATAAGCCTACTTTATAGATTTCGGTGCAAGTAGGCTTTTGTGTATATTTGCGTTTACGTAGGGTTCTACTTCTAACTATTTCCTTAGATATGTTCTATTGTTATCTACGTAAGTAAGTCTATAATAAGAGTTTTGTACTCGCGTGTGTGTGTGTGTGTGTGTGTGTGTGTGTGTGTGTGTGTGTGTGTGTGTGTGTGTATTTGCAGTTGTGTGTTCACTTGGAAATTCTTGGGAGAATTCCAGCTCAGCCTTCAAAGGAGATCATAACACATTTGATAATATTGAAACAAAGCAAAATTCTGGAAACAATCTGATACACAGAGAACGAGCTTTTCTATTGTTGTGACCCTGCAACAAAGCTCGTAGCATTGAGAATAACAAGGAACATTCTTTCCCTTCATAAGAGAATAGCTGATGTTTAGGTGATAGTTAATACGTGGACTTTGTGTGAATGTATCTGATAATGTATTGACAGTAAAGAGTGGAACTAATCTACAATATTCGTCGTTCACAGACCCAAGACCAAACAAATTTTACACAGTTTTTTTTTTTTTTCTAAATAAAACAGGAGACGTTAACGACTTCAAGGTTTTACCAATAGACATCATAATTTTCTAAACGGTTAAAAGGTTTAGTCTAATGCGAACAGTTTAAAGTAACGCCCCAACGAAGGCTGCAAAGTTGGGCGTGGTCACGCCCCTTCTTTGAATCTCCAACCGAAAGCGTCTGCCTCTTTCCCAAAGAAAAAGAAACAGAAGAGACAGAGAAATTAATCATCTTCGTTTTAGCTGTCTTTTGTTGGGCATCGAGATGTTGCCACAAATTCTTCTAGTTAGTGAGGGGGGTTTTCATTTGTTTCCCCTAGTTGCATTCTGTTGGCACCTTTGGTCATCATAAAATGTTTCTTCTTTCTTCAGAACAAGCACACAAAACATACGCACACACATTTAGAGAGAGAGAGAGAGAGAGAGAGAGAGAGAGAGAGAGAGAGAGAGAGAGAGAGAGAGAGAGAGATTCAAATGTCGATGAAAATCCCATTTCGAAGTGTAACAGGAAAAAGCACACACAAGGTGGCACTGAAAATTGGAGTTGACCATGAAGTGGTGCCACTTTCTCTTGATAGGGGAATAGTCACGGTGTGTTTATATAGGTACTCTACTATAATCCCGTTTCCAACACCATCTGTTGTCAACTAAGAGAAAAAGCTTTTCATTTATGTACTGTAGGGGAGGAAGGTTGTTAGACAATTGTAATTTTTGTCATAATCACGGAAAATTATTGTTGTATGTAAAGTTTACTATTTGCAATTATGTTTTATTTAGTATAATATTTTCATATAAAGATAAGTTATGTCAGAGTGATAAAGACAGAGAGACTTTCCTTTTCCCCTCGAGCCAATAATGAAATCGCCCATTATAGCCGACATGAATACCAAGACTACCAATGCAAAAGGATAGGGTATAAGGTAATACAAAGAAGAAATGAACAGCCTTTATTATGATCTTGTATCCTGACAAATAAAATATATATTAAATTACAATATAAAGATATTGTTGCTAACAAGACTTAATTCATCATGTTTTCTGTGATTATGAGTCGTTTTAGGTTTCATGAGTTTCATAGGTTGGTACTCCTGACTGGTGTATGGCCACTGAAGAAGTCAGGTGGTGTGATGACGTCACAGGCAAAGAACGCAGAAGACGATATGGAAACTTTAAAGACATTCTCTTTTAAGTGTTTTATAGCCTCAATGCACATGAGTAGTTGAGGTTGTTCTCTTGCTCAAATGCAGAATGAATACAATTATATTTTATTTTTAAAAAAAGAAAATAACACTGGTCAGGTGGTATTCAGCAGGGTTAAAGGAATACTGACAATTTCAACCAATTTGAACAGCGTCGTACAACGATACATTCAATCTTTTTTTCTTTTCTCTCTTTGTCATTGTCTTTCATCCTCTATGTGTCCCTTGGAAAGCTGACATGCAGAGTTTTCCAGTTACTCTAAGGAGACGCATTTGCTCTCTTTTGGAAAAGTAAAGGAAGCAAGAAAGGGTAGGAAAAAGGGGGGAAATGAGGATAAGCATCAGCGATGAACTCTTGAGAGAGAGAGAAAAAGAATAAGCAATCTATAAAGAGGGATCTTGATTAATACCATTCTAACAATAATAATAAACACTTTTTACAATAAAGCCATTTAAACTTCACGTTTCAGTTTGCATAATCTGAATAAAAAGTGAATTCCCCCTTAAGTCATTATCTTGTTCCATTAAACAAAGAAACGCGAATCAGTAAAAGAGAAACGAAAATTACTTTTAAAATCATCAATTAATTTTCTCTTTCGGGGATTTTTTTTTAATCTCTAGTAGATTTCAATTTCGTTTATAAATCAATTATACATGTATTAATATATCCTTCGTTACACTCACTAATTTTGTTCGATAACGATTTTTTTTATACTTTAATGTTATGAAGAACTTCTAACTACCTTATTCGGAGGTCGATAATATAAAAAAGAGTAGCATAACCTTCAGTTTAGAAAGATGTTTGTCAGGAGATAAAATGGAAAGGAAGAGATAAGGATTGTGAAGAAATGACAATCAACATCGACAAAAGACAACTAGGCTTCAATCTCAGGTCTTTTGAAAAAGTCTGAAACATAAAGACTCCAGATTTCATAAGACTTTTACTTGCTGATATAGATGAAACACCTTGAGATCTGGAATGATGTGAAATTCTGTTGCATCAATAAGATTCATGTTACAGATAATAGACCTTAAAGGTTTAAAGATTTAAAGGCCGCTCATGAATGACAAAGGCAAGGGACAGTGACATTGCCCTAACAAGCCCCCCCCCCCCCTTCTCTCTCTCTCTCTCTCTCTCTCTCTCTCTCTCTCTCTCTCTCTCTCTCTCTCTCTCTCTCTCTCAACTCAAAGGTTCAGTTAACCACAAGAAACTGTTCTCCTCCTCGGGACGTACATTTTGAAAACCCTAGATATCCTCTTATGGACCTTCAGAGACTATGTATTGGATATCACATTTAGATTATAATTGTGTAATAAGAAAAACGTGGCTGAAATTTAACCCCATAATTATGTTGAATAACATATGCTTGATGAAAGAATTTGCTGTAATCGAAATACTCTTAGAAATTGTAATGAACTGTTGTAATCATGCAAAGGCCACCTAAAGAAGTCTCCATCTTCAGATTAACAAGATAAATTGTACACAAAATTGCTTTATTGTAGGCCCCGATAACAGTAATTTGCTTTTAAAAGCTTAAGAATTGCATACAACGTATACTGCATGGTAAGAGATATTGGATTTAGTCCCCCCCCCAAAAAAAAGATAATAATTTCCATTAAAAAAAAAACTTAGAAGCGAAATCTCATCAAATAATCCTCAACGAATCTCCGAAGAGCAATTGGCCGTTAAATACTGTGCAATTGACATGTTGAGTCTGAAAGGAATTCTAGTTAAGTAAGTTAGAGGTGGCGTTGGATTTTTATATCTATTGTTAACTGGAAGCTTTTCCTTATTGCATTCCAAATGAGCTTTTTTCAGGATATCAAAATCCAGTGTGCCTTTGAAGCAAAGAATATTGGCTTTTTCGATGACCTTTGTTTCTCTCTTTACTAG
>NC_090749.1:6494218-6509218 GCF_036898095.1 Palaemon carinicauda
AAGAACAATAACAGCAGTAGTAATCCTAATACATTTATTCTCTTACTAAGACGGTAAGTTCAGTCTATAGGATTAGTATTATTATTATTATTATTATTATTATTATTATTATTACTTGCTAAGCTACAATCCTAGTTAGTAAAGCAGGATACTATAAAGTCCAGGGGGCCCCAACAGGAAAATTAGCCCAGCTAGGAAAGGAAACAAGGAAAAATAAAATATTTCAAGGACAGTAACAACATAGAAATAAACATTTCCTATATAAACTATAAATCTTGAATTAAATGGTTTTTAAAGAGCAAAGATTCTAATAAGATCCTATTCAGATATGATTATAAAATCTTTAGTCTTTTAGTTTCACAATTGCTGAGAGAACTTTCCAAATCGGACAAAGCACAAAGGTAAATTAAAAGTTTTATCTCTGTTGGAGATAAAGTTTGAGTTAGCAGAAATACTTTTCGGAAAGATTTTATGTGGTTCAAGACTAAAGACAATGATAACAAATATGAGAGAGAGAGAGAGACGAGAGAGAGAGATGAGAGAGGAGAGAGAGAGAGAGAGAGAGAGAGAGAGAATCTTTCTTGCCATTTCTTAGGGCAGCAAAGATCTGGACAATAGAAGATGGATGCCTTAAAGGTTTGGTATTTCCAAAATAAGTATTATAACGAAGCTCTTCATTTTCCAAAACTCGTATCTCTAACTTTCCTTCACAAAATCATCTAAATTCGGCCAATTTCCCATCAGATCAGTAACGAGGAATTCTATAACTTGAGAAATTCTCAATATTTGTCAACATGGCATTGGAATAGTCACCAGGGAATAACTTTTGTTTCCATTAGGAAGAGAAACTTTGTATTACGTGTCATGTGCCAAGGAGAGAGAGAGAGAGAGAGAGAGAGAGAGGAGAGAGAGAGAGAGAGAGAGAGAGAAATTCTCACTTTCCATATTATTTCACATGATTCAATTCAGGGAAATAGAGTTTGATCCTTTTCATTGTTTCTTAAAAGAGTCATTTTGGATTAATTCTCTATCTTTACAGTGTCTTTCTCAACCCTTTTTTATTTCATATCTGACATTTGATTTACTAGAACCTCCCCAGATGGAGTTGTTGAATTCTATTTCAATTTCACGTAACCCATGATGACAATTACGACACAATGGGAATTATCCCCACATGGAATCTCTCTCTCTCTCTCTCTCTCTCTCTCTCTCTCTCTCTCTCTCTCTCTCTCTCTCTCTAAAAAAAATCCTGCTTCTGTCTCCGAAGGTCATTATATGAGATGAAATCTCAATTAGAATAAATCCGATGAAAAGGGAAGAGATTTTACGATGAGCATCAAGATTTTGACAACCCTTGGGCGGGACCCCTTCTGTGGTCTTCCTAACCTGTGTCCAAGTATCTATATGGTTTCAGAGAATGTCTAAAATAGCATTCAGAAGTGTCTTTTAAAAGAGACCTTCCAACTGATTGCAATAAGAAAGTGACCAGGATGGAAGAAGTCTCTGCAGAAGGAGAAGCAGAAGGGAAAGGGTGTGAGTGACACTAGACGTAAGAGGAACGGTTCTTCTCAAATTTGTTAATGTATATCCTGAGCAGTTTCTTCTAATCTGAACCTACCTTTCTTATAGAATCCATGTTCAACTGGAATTCGTACAACGGAGCCAAAATCCTATATATATATATATATATATATATATATATATATATATATATATTATATACACACACACACACACACATATATATATATATATATATATATATATATATATATATTATTACATGAATTGTTCAAGTCCTATGTCAAGTCTTGTTTCGATTCAGAAGTATAGGTTTCAGTTGGGTCTTTATTACAGAAGGACAGTGAATTCGTTTGAAATATAAATACATATGTCTATATGTAAGCACATATATATGCACGTATTGATGCATTTATTCATATAAATAGGGGAAAGACAAATTTTAACCTTATCTATTAAGACAATGCTGAAGCCTTTTGCAATTCATCTATTAACATCCTTCGCTTTTGGCGAAGAGATGACCTTTCACAATGTGACTCCAATTAGAAATGAAGCAAAATTTTCCTCATATTTTGAATACATAGAATATTTCAACTTTCAATATCACATCTGACCAGATGATCCCATAATCACATCTGACCTTAGACAAAGTTGTGAAAACAACCAGCCAATTAAGAAGCCATTTTGGGGTCTTTATTGTCACATCAGAGGCTGGTGTGGCTGTGGAAGCTCCCTTCACTTGACCATCCCGCAGTCATGGGTGTGGGGCTGGCAACCCCGTCCCGAGAATCTTCGTGCCCATCTTACGACAAGTGTCACTGAAACTCCCACCAGACTTCAAGATTTTGATGCAGACGACATTAAGCTAAAAATAAAATCGGAGATTCTGTGAGTGCGTAAAACAGTAAAGATCTTCCATTTCAGTTGAAATCATTGATGAACAATAATTACTATCATTTCAAGTAGTAAAAGAATTTCATAGAATTTCATGTAAAAACTGTTTAAATATATAAAAAATCCATTTATTCCACAACATATCCATAGTAAGTAGGTCTTATATGATGGGCACAAATTTCATGAAATGAACATCGCTATAGATTAAGAATCAATTATAAGAATTTGGCCTTCTAATTTCATTCCATTTCCTTCTTCCTCCTCTCTGGCTCTTTCACAAAGACTTCCTTTAGGCGATGAGTGGCCAGACAATTGAAAGGAAGGAAGTTATTAAACAATTTATGTAATACAGAATGTTAAATGTGTTGCGCTGAACCAAGCAGAGTCATCGTCCTCAAAAGCACATCAGGCAAAAGAAAGAAGAAAGATGAAATAGCTTCTTTTGTGGAAGGTCGTCCTTTTGAAGGCTGTTGTTTGCGTTGGAGGCTCTTGAGAATGATCAGTGTCAATGTTGACACGAGAGACCAAAAGTAAAAGCGAAGCGAGTCGATCAATGTTTGTCCCAACAAAATGTGTTGTGTCAACTTTCTTATTTCTTTGCTCAATGGATTTTGTTCTCTATTTTTGGCTTTGCCAAACAACAGGGTAGAGTCAGGGAAGTATATATCTACTAGATCTACTATTTACTATAAAGACATTCCTACAACCATTAATTGAAAGTCCTTAAATAGTCGAATGTGCATGTATTTACGTTAATGGTCAATGTCGCAATAAGTGTTTCGAAGAGTCGATCTGGTGAGGATGTTTGTATATGTGTTTGTATGGAACAAACGATGTTGTGGTAGCTCTCTTCAAATTGGTTCCTTTGCTTCATCTATTGCAACTCCTCAACTGAAGCCTGATTTTTCTCTCGAACAAAATCCTTCAGTGAATCAGATCCAAAGAAAAGACGGAATCCTGTCCTAAGTTCGAAAATTAAGCAGATTGAACTTGAGGAACTTTGGGAGAATTGGGTTGATTACAAAAGGATTCTACTTCCTAGTCTTTACCTGTTGCAGGAATCGTGTGGAGAGAGAGAGAGAGAGAGAGAGAGAGAGAGAGAGAGAGGAGAGAGAGATGAGAGAGAGAGAGAGAGAGATTTTCAGTTTTTTGAGGAAGAAATGTGACTTATGTATCTAAATTGTGGGATAATAGTGTGTTTCTGTTAGAGAAATTCTCTCTCTCTCTCTCTCTCTCTCTCTCTCTCTCTCTCTCTCTCTCTCATCTCTCTCTCTCTCTGTAACCCTTTTTGAAATCTCCCTTTATTACAAAGCCCCAAAAGATCCATCGAAGTAAATAGTCGTCATTAATTACTTCACAATAACAAAACATTTGAGCATAACAACAAACACATCCTCGATGTTGTTTACATCATTAACTGCCTAAATTCATCTTTAAACAATATAATCCATCAAGCAACCAGGACAAAACCACCAATATTATTATTTGTGTTTCGACTGACCTATTTATTATTATTATTATTATTATTATTATTATTATTATTATTATTATTATTATTATTATTATTATTATTGTAGTTGTTGTTGTTGTTGTTGTTGTTGTTGTGGTTTTTGGTGGTGGTGGTATTATTATTATGGTAACACCAACCAACCCATAAAGGAAATTGATAGTATCATCTTTATGACTTAATATCATGAAGATCAGACTTTCATATTATCCTCCACCGCTTTTTCAGTCTTTATCCAGGTCAAACCATCGAAGGTCTAATTGTCAATGAATCTTTTGTCTAGAACGTGTAAACATTTTAGATATTTGATTCATTATTAATTATTTCTTGGGGAAGAAGATGGAGAGATTCCATGGATGCAAAAAAGACGTGATGAGGAACAGCTGACTCTTGGGGTTATTAAAGGTCAAAGGATTTCAGAGCTTTGGATGAAGTGTTTTGCGATACCTCACACAATTCTAATTACTCTTAAGCCTTAAATAATCAATTTCAATGAATAAGTCTCTCTCTCTCTCTCTCTCTCTCTCTCTCTCTCTCTCTGATAACATGCTTGATCCACAAACCGAGAAAAACAGCGTTTGATCACCTATAAGAGCGATGGATGATGATGGGTATTACACTGGAGACAGAAAAGGACTAAGTGAAAGTGATAGGGATTTGGGAGCAGAACTGATGTAGAGCATATTCTAGAGACTTATTAGAAAAAGAAATGGACATGGGAAGGACATTGAATGAGAATGACATAATATATATATATATATATATATATATAATATATATATATATATTATATATAGATATAGAAGTAGTGAAGATTACTACTTTCTATATTACATGACGATAAACGAATCTGTGTCTATTTTTACTTGCAATGCTTATGATAAAGTTCTCGCTGTCATGATTCTTCATTACTTGATGTCAAAGTTGTCGAGATGAAAAAAGGGAGATGGAAGTACATAGAGACTCTTGATGGGATTTGGCCATAAAAGGATACTTCAATATCAAAATATTCTTTACGAGTAAAATGGATGCATAGAGCAGTATCTCTCTCTCTCTCTCTCTCTCTCTCTCTCTCCTCTCTCTCCTCTCTCTCTCTCTCTCTCAAACACGCAAGAACACTAACTTTGAATATATGGAAAATATTTATCGCCAATGATGAAGAACTGAACTACATGTTAAAGCATATTTTATAATAGAAATATATGTTTCTTTTTTAGATTAGTTTTACCTAATTCATTGATGAATAAATTATCGTTCATTTGTTCATTCATTTCAGAACTGAAATTGTGAATTCATAATTATATTTTTCCATTGATCATGAAGAACATTTATCGCAATGAGAAATTATAATAGGAGATAAATTGCATTAGTTTGCACGCGTTGACCAATTATGAAATTTCTCTTTGCCAACAATGATATACTGTAAAATGAATATATTTTACAAATTTACATTAACAAATAATACATTTATTTATGTTTTATTTCAGTAACTGGTGTATAGTAAATGAATAAACCACTGTATTGCAAATATAATTAAGATAATTGCGGAACATAATTGCACAAAGGATTTATTAATGACTCTGAAATAATTTATTGATTTTATGCCTAATAATTATGATCAGTTTCTTCTTCTTTATTTGTCTGGTGATCAAATAATTATCAGGAATTCGGGATCAGTGACAAGAAATGGGTATTGGAGCTGTGATGTCTGTCTGTCTGTTTGTCAGTCTTATGTTTGGTTTCACACTATTTGTGTATTCTCAATAGCGTCCATTTGTGAGAAATGGCTGCCATCTTGGATTTTTTTAGGTGTCTAGCGGGTATTATTAAAAGAGCAATCCGCAAAGATTATGTATACACATTTTGTTGCCTGTTTCCAGAAATGAAAGAGTCTTCTGGAAATTTTCTGTTATGTGCTCCACCCATATTGGAGCCCTTGGGATTGTAGCATCCTCCTTTTTCAAAAATAGGGTTGTAGCTTGTGTGGTCACGAGAATTAGAATTTGGTGAAGGGATATGAAAACAAAAATTTCTGAGGGAATATTCCATTCATTTTTCGGAAAAGATAAGATACTGAAGAAGGTGATGTCTATGGCAGGCTCTAATTCGGTTTTTATTTTCTTATCCAATTTTGTGTTTAATTCAAACTTATCTCTACTGGATTGATATCTCTCTTAACCTACAGAAACAATTTTAAATGAAGACTATAAAACTAGTGTTCATCAAATAACCAATTCGTATTCTATTTAGCAGCACACCAATACCTAATAAATAATTATATCTTTGCCTGATATGAAAATGGCATTACTGAATAAATTATGGTAATAAGGTTGATATTTCTATCAAATAACACTACGTGATGTTCCTATATGGCTAAGGATTTATGATAATAGGTCACAAATCCCACTGATAGATATTTGATTACAATATATACTGTTATTATTCATTGGACAACCAATGCAATTATGGGATTATCATCCATCACAGATTCATGTTTAAAGAGGCATTTGAAAGGTTTATCAAGTGTAACCTCTTAAAAGGTCATATTATCTTTGTTTTATGAAGAATTATCTGCATCATCAGTGATAATAATGGATGGGTAAATGACCTGTCAGGAACATAGGTCAAGTGATTAGAGAGAGAGAGAGAGAGAGAGAGAGAGAGGAGAGAGAGAGAGAGAGAGAGAGAGAGAGAGAGAGAGAGAGGAGAGAAACTAAGTTTCTCTAAATCTTCCTGTATCAGCATAAATAAGACTAACACAGTAATAAGTTCTGCTGTAAATGTCCTTTGATGATTATACGCAAGTAAATCTTTTCGCCAACAGTCATTTTTTTTCTTATTGTTTTTGCTTCTATATCTACGATCCTCGAATGTCCATTATTTCTTAGACTTTGCTTCGTCTTTCCCTAAATAAGACGAATGAAAACTCAGTTGTTTACCGGAAGCTCTTCCAGAACCTCGTTACTTTGACTCGATTAGAGACAAATCTTCAATGGAAAAATGATGATGGAAATTTTGTGCGAATATCTTATCGGATTCTCACACAAGATTTAATTGAATATTAGGAAATATCTTTGTATTTGGTGGTGAATAATCTCTCTCTCTCTCTCTCTCTCTCTCTCTCTCTCTCTCTCTCTCTCTCTCTCTCTCTCTCTCTCTCTCTCTCGACTATTTAATGCGCTGCCAGCTCATCTAAGAAACATATTAGGCGTGAGCGTAGATGTGTTCAAGAATAAGCTCGATAAATACCTAAGATGCATCCCAAACCATCCAAGGGTGGAAGATGCGAAATACACCGGAAGATGCATTGGCAACTCTTTGGTGGATATACGAGGTGCCTCACACTGAGGGACCTGGGGGAACCCAAACATAGAATAAGGCAATAAGGTAAGGCTCTCTCTCTCTCTCTCTCTCTCTCTCTCTCTCTCTCCTTTTTATTGCACTGCCAGTTCATCTAAGAAACATATCAGGAGTGAGAGCGTAGATGTGTTTAAGAATAAGCTCAATAAATACCTAAGATGCATCCCAGACCATTCAAGACTGGAAGATGCAAAATACCCTGGAAGATGCATTAGCAACTCTCTGGTGGGTATACGATGTGCCTCACACCGAGGGACCTGGGGCAACCCAAACATAAAATAAGGTAAAAAGGTAAGGCTCTCTGACAAGTAGCATGTTTGGTCGTCACCTTCACAAGCATATTGGCGTTGACCTCTCATACAAATATATTAAACTGATGGGACATCTAACGACTTTAAATTAAGAATTTATCAATTGCTTTTAAAAGTGATCTGAAGATTTGGTAGAAATGTACCTGAACTTTCTCCCAGCAAAGACTTTTGTTTGGTAAATCCAAAAATAGAAAGCAGAGAAGTGAAAGCACATTTTGGCAGGACAAACAGTGACTACTCTTCCTCGCTTAGACTTTTGCTTTCATATCAATATTGACGCCAATCAATCTCAAGATCCTTCAACGCCAACTGCATCTTTCAGAGCAAAAACCTTCTCACAAAAGACTATTTTAGTTTTGTAGTCTGATGTACTTTTGAGGACGATGAATCTTGCTCTGCTTCGTTCATGTTTCACTACAACACTTCTGATTTATAATTCACTTGCTCTTTTCTTATGATATTTTATCTTTTTTTTATTTCTACAATCATAAGGAAGCATAATTATCATGATAACGTTTAGCATTCTTCTAAGAGTAAACACAATAAAAACAATAAAGTAAAACAAGTCTTAAAGACAAGAAATTCGAATGGCTCATTTTTTTCACTTTCTGCTTCGCCCATTCAATCTCTACAGCTGTTCTTATTTTCTATTTCATTCCAGTGAACACCTGTCTTTGACGGGTCAATGAGACAAGCCTTACTTTTATCATTACTGAGAGAGAGAGAGAGAGAGAGAGAGAGAGAGAGAGAGAGAGAGAGAGAGAGAGAGATCCAAATTGCCCTTAGGAAACTTCATGACTACCAGCCCCCAGATACATGTTACTGAAGCATGACACAGCGGGGTTTTCCTATAATGAAAACAAGACAGATTAAAACTTTGCAAATCGAGTAGTGTTTCTTTATGGTCGGTAACGGGTTTCAGTTTACCAGGATTTGTTGAATGGTCCAGTTGAATTAGAAATGACTGAGGGATGTTGGCGTTGATGGCCGGACCAGCCACTGGACTTTTGAAAGTGTGACACGCCGTCATGCACAAGGGACATGAGGTCCTTGTGAATGATGAAGACGTGCCCTCAGGAAGTGGCGGAAATGACGGAGAGCCAAATACACCACCATCAGGTCATGGATTTCATCTCGGATTTTTTTTTTTATTTTTTACCGAAAAGGGTTCATGATTTGGGGGACCCCTGCCAAAGAATTCCTGCAGTGCTATGACAGACAGACAGTCGAGGGCGTGGGGAGTTTATATCTGCTAGTAAAGTTGGCTTCATTAATTTTGGTACACTACATATGAAGCAAAGGAGATATCAGTGTACCGGAATTTTTGAAGCCAACTGTACCTTCTCGGTAAAAAGAATACACCTCACATGCTTGTAACATAAATATAAAAATGTATAATGCACAGGTAGCCTATTTGGTGACCCGTGTACATGCAGGCAATTGTGTTATTAATTTTCTATATAAAATTCATTTTCTGTCATCATGCATATCTATGAAAAAGTATGTTATATTTTGTATCTTCAGAAAAACGTATTGCCTCGAATGATTGTTGGGACCTATAGATATAGCCATAAGCTTGTCTTCATTTACTCGTTTTGTAAGATATTACCTTAAACAGTTCCTAAATAGGAGTTTTATGCTTTCTCTTGTACTAGGAGATAGATAATTTTCTCCTACAGTTATCTTTTATTCAGTAGCCTAATCTTAAAGCTTCAAGAAATTATTATATCTTTCTCAAAACACTTCATCACAAAAGACGTTATTTTTTTTCTATATCGGAAGAAGTAAACTTTAGTTGCTAAAACTCTTAACAAGTTCACTAGCTCAGCGTCTGAAAGCAATTTCCTTATATACAGAAGTTGGACGCGGAACAGCTCAACTTTAGTCTGTCTCTATTTTCTCATGATGCCTCAAACTTTCAAAACTGACTGGAAATGAAAATGAGGCAGGAAACTTCCGTTGGAAAACTTTGAAGTTCTCGAGACCTTCTGAATAAACTTCCTTCCAGAAGCGTCGCCTGTTTTTTATCCAGACTTCCATAAAAATTGCAACCTTCCTCTTTAGATTTTCTCTATAAAGATATCGAGCTAAAACAGTCTCCAGTAAAACTGTTTTCCGGAACAAGATGATAACATTTATATCTACTTTGCTGTCTAGATATTACCTCAAGATGTGGTGGTTGAATTTTCTATTTTCCTTAAAAGGGGAAGAGTAATGGTAAGGGTCATGGCAATGAACAAATTTCGTTAATTATAATAAGAAGATGATACATATTGAAACTGCTTTCTCTCTCATTAACAGTAGCAGAATGGGTCCCTAGAGACTGCAAAAGTAGAAGAGGAAGGAAGAGACAATGATGGATTGACGAACTAAGAAAGTTTCCGATGTGGACTGGGACAGAAAGACCATAAACAGACGTGAGTGAAAGTACATGCCTGAGGCCTTTGTTTTGCAGTGGACATGTACCAGCTGATGATATATATATATATATATATATATATATATATATATATATATATATATATATATATATATATATATATATATATATATATATATTCTAATATACCATGCATTTATGTATTATGATCTATGCAAGCATATGCATAAAAAATTCGATTTAGATTTTAGGGAAATACAAATATACTGTCTTTATCGGTAAAAAGGTACATACATGTGTATTAGATGCCTCAGTGAAATTGTGTCTCAGGATGTCTCAGTGAACTCATACCTCAGCACTGAAGAGCTTCATTATTGTAGTTCTATTTTGCTGCATTTCATCAGTAAAGGTGTGCCTTAGTACTATCAACGTGTCTCAGTATGATGACGTCCTGCTATATTGGTGTCTCAGTATGATGATGTCCTAGTATAGAGATGTCTCAGTATGATGATCTCCTAGTATATTGGTGGCTCAGCATGATGATGTCCAAGTGTATTGATGTCTCAGTATAGTGATGTTTCAGTGTGATGATGTCCTAGTATATTGGTGTCTCAGAATAATGATGTCCTAGTGTACTGATGTCTAAGTACGATGATGTCCTAGTATATTGGTGTCTCATGATAGTGATGTCTCAGTATGATGATCTCCTAGTATAGTGATGTCTCAGTATGATGATATCCTAGTATATTGGTGTCTCAAGATAGTGATGTCTCAGTAAGATGATCTCCTAGTATAGTGATGTCTCAGTATGATGATATCCTAGTATATTGGTGTCTCAGCATGATGAAGTCCTAGTATATTGGTATCTTAGTATACTGATGTCTCAGTGTGATGATGTCCTAGTATATTGATGTCTCAGAATAATTATGTCCTAGTGTACTGATGTCTAAGTACGATGATGTCCTAGTATATTGGTGTCTTAGGATAGTGATGTCTCAGTATGATGATCTCCTAGTATAGAGATGTCTCAGTATGATGATCTCCTAGTATATTGGTGTCTTAGTATGATGATCTCCTAGTATATTGGTGTCCCAGCATGATGAAGTCCTAGTATATTGGTATCTCAGTATAGTGATGTCTCAGCATGATGATCTCCTAGTATAGTGGTGTCTCAGTAAGATGATGTCGTAGTGTATTGATGTCTCAGTATGATGATGTCCTAGTATATTGGTGTCTCAGTATGATGATCCCCTAGTATAGTGGTGTCTTAGTATGATGATCTCCTAGTATAGTGGTGTCTCAGTATGATGATGTCCTAGTGTATTGATGTCTCAGTATGATGATGTCCTAGTATATTGGTGTCTCATTATGAAGATGTCCTCCTATATTGACATCTCAATATGCTAATATCTGATGTTTTTAATTTTCCTTTCCTTGCCTCCTTCATAAATTTGTTTCTTTCAACACGATTTTTATATCATCTTTTATTTGTCCTTTAAAACAAAAAAAAAAAAACTTTTTTTTTTAAATCTCCCAAACCAAAGTTCTTACGATACCAACTTTCAACTTTGTTTTGACTGACTTAACCTCTAGCAAACGTATTGAACTAGATAATAATAATAATAATAATAATAATAATAATAATAATAATAATGTGCTAGATAGCATATTTAGATTTTCAATTGAAAACTCAAAGACCCTCTTCCAACCAATCCGAGCCCGCAAACCCAGCCGTGCCTCCATGTTTAGCCAATCAGCACACACGAAGCCCTCAGTCACCCTTCTCAATCCAGTGTCGTCACGTGATAGAAATCCCGCCGCCTTTGAATTCGTGTTAATCTTCCTCATTTAGACGACGATGACCATTTTGAGATCATTACAGTGCCAAGTGTTAATTACCCACTAGAATCATGGCATCAAGTAACAGTGACTTTCTAGTTGGAGCAGTGATGTTTGACGATGATGTTATTAACGTATTTAGTGAACAGTTACAGAAGAGGTGAAGCATTCCAAGATGATTCTAATATGGCCGACGGAGTGAAGTGAATTATATACTAGAATGTGTTTCTCTTGATTTCTGTTGGAGTAAAATTTTGATTTTGACCATAATGGAGGCCGTAGGAATAGGCATTTTGAAGGGGCTTCGGAAGCTGTTGTTGGAAAATTGGATGGTGTATTGGTGAACATTGTACTTCAGGTTTGTTGGTGACCAAAAATTACTACCAAAGGGTTTTTTTTTTTTTTGTGATAAACTTAGTACCATAGGGTTTATTGCTGACAAACATAGTACCATAGGTTTCGTTGGTGACAAACATAGTACCATAGGGTTTATTGGTGACAAACATAGTACCAGAGGTTTTGTTGGTGACAAACTTAGTACCATAGGGTTTATTGGTGACAAACATAGTACCAGAGGTTTTGTTGGTGATAAACTTAGTACCATAGGGTTTTGTTGGTGATCAACGTAATATTGAAATATATGTTAGTGATAAGCCTAGTACCATATGGTGTTGGTGATAAACATTGTTTACGATAGGCTCTGTTGGGGCTAAGCCTAGTAAAAGTGGGTTATTAATGATTAGCTCAGTACGACTATAGTAGTGATAAACTTACTACCATATGGTGTTCGTGATAAACCTATTAAAATAAAATATGTTGGTGATAAATTTAGCACAATAAGGTGTGTTGGAGATATGCCTGGTACCATAGAGTGTGTTGGTGATAAACCTAGTACCAGAGAGTGTGTTGGTGATAGACTTAGTGGCACAAGGTGTGTTGATGATAGACCTAATGCTTCCATTGTGATGATAATAACAGTCGTAATATCATAGTTATCAGTGAGGATAATTGCGGTACTAAAATGTCTGCTGACGATAGATAAGATTAATGCCATAGTAAGTGTTGCTGATAGACACCAACTAGGGTTGTAGCTTAGTAAGTAATAATAATAATAATAATAATAATAATAATAATAATAATAATAGTGTTGTTGGGCGTGTAATTGGTGTAGACACAGAGGTACCATAACCTCTGTTGGTGAGGTTTCTCATGTTGTGGCGGGATGTTGCAAACCCCCCCCCCCCCCCCCCCCACCCTTGAATCTTACTTCTGACAATTGTCTCCGCAACACAAACTTTCCCCTGACGTTATCATAAACTGGACTCTTAGACTGAAGGGCAACAAAAACAAAACATGACATAACCTTAATACTATATTTCCTTAAAACTACATTACTTAACATCCACAAACCATCCACAACCAAAATAATCACTTAAAACTAATTGTAAACTTGAACACTAAATATAAATAAAACGTAATACCATTCAAATAAACACAAAAAAACCCTAACAAACTTAAATTACACCGCAAACCAATACGAAAAATAAAAATATATAAATTATCTTCCACATTAAATGGTATGGGACACCAACACTGTCGCCACACACAAGCCGGACTGTCTTTACAGCACAATAACACAGCTCTGTGTTTAACAGTTCATTGGGTGGCAATTTGCCACAGCTACTTCCCTGATTGGGGTCATGGTTATTATTAGCACCATCATCATCATCATCAACAGCAATCTGAATTTAATTCGGTCCGGGTCATCAACAATTATCGAAATCTCAGCAGCCTTATCAAGTTCCTTATACAAGCCAAGTCATCATCAATTGAGTTAACATTCACATTCAAGTGAACTCTCTCCAAAGGAGGAATCACGGCCTGCCAAAATGAAAAAAGAAAAACACTTATGAACACTCCTAACTAACTGAACTATCGCACTATAATCAAAGATAAATAATAAATTGTTCCTATCATTCACAATCACGACAAGCAAAGATAAACAAAACTGTACTTACTCAGAATATAAATAATCACTTCCTCGCTGGTAATACGAAAATAATAAATCCAGCGTTCACACAACTGACGGTTACAGCAGTCAAATCAAAATAAGCATTCACCCAAGACATTCACCACTGTCGTAACCTAACTAAAACATAAACAATCTCATTTATACCAACAGTCTTTCTCACCACAAACGATCAATACACTAACTACCTCTCTCTCTCTCTCTCTCTCTCTCTCTCTCTCTCTCTCTCAGGATTTGGCGAAAAACAAAATAAAAATAAAGCAAAAATAAATCCTCCACAATAATAATAATAATAATAATAATAATAATAATAATAATAATAATAATAATAATAATAAAAATAATAATCATAATAAAAACAGCAACGACATAATTTCTTGAAGAAAAGAGAAAAAGTCGTATATACAGATAGATATCTATGGTCTGTTATCATTTTGGGCTTAAAGATACAATAGCTTATAATATTCCCTTTATATCTAAGAAAATCATTCTTATTAACAAACATTAATTATTATTTTTCTTGATTATGCTAAAGTAACATCAATCTGTCCTTACAGTAATTGGAATATTCCATTGAAAATATGAAGAAAATGGATACATATAGAAAATTCTAGTTAATTTATAAAAGAATGTCCTCAGGAATCTGTTTTGGGAAGAGGCTAAAGTAGAATCACTCTTTTAATTCCAAAATTTCTGTAAAGTTGATTGTGTGTCAGAGTAAATCTCTCTCTCTCTCTCTCTCTCTCTCTCTCTCTCTCTCTCTCTCTCTCTCTTTCTCTCATGCTTATACTACTCTCTTTGGCTTAAATTAAGAAGCAGTAATTTTTTGGGCAACAAAAGTGTCTCATTATTATTTCTATATCTATACCTGGAAAAAAATCGTCCTAACAACAGAATTTACCAAAGATTAAATCTGCGTCTATTTCGAAGCTAAGACCTAAATAAAACTCTATTGGTGTCTACTGGGAAATTCTTCTTGGCAAAGAGGTTTGCAATTGAATTTCCCCTCCCCAACTGGATTGAACTTCAAACAATTCGATTTTCGTCGAACAGAACCAATTTACTTTGTTGGTCCTTGGAGTCCGGAAGTCCTGCGAAGGAGAGTCATGCTTATTTCCTGTGGCATTTTTCACATTTTGTAGGAAACTCGTATAAGGAA
>NC_090749.1:6514218-6561718 GCF_036898095.1 Palaemon carinicauda
AAATTTTTCCTGTATCAGCATAAATAAGACAACAACAGTAATAAGCTCGTTAGGAAGACCTTCATGAACAAAAAACCAAAGTGCATTATGTACAGGTGAAACTAGACGTCACTGTGCACATTATGCTGTAATTGTAATTATACGCAAGTGAATCTTTTCGCCAGCAGTCATTTTTTCTTCTTGTTTTTGCTTTTATATCTACGATCCTCGAATGTCCATTATTTCTTAGACTTTGCTTCGTCTTTCCCTAAATAAGACGAAAGAAAACTCAGTTGTTTACCGGAAGCTGTTCCAGAACCTCGTTCCACTGACTCGATTAGAGACAAATCTGCAATGGAAAAATGATGATGGAAATTTTGTGCGAATTTCTTATGATTCTCACACAAGATTTAATTGAATATTAGGAAATTGCTTGGGATTTGATGGTGAATAATCTCTCTCTCTCTCTCTCTCTCTCTCTCTCTCTCTCTCTCTCTCTCTCGGCTATTTAATGCGCTGCCAGCTTATTTAAGAAACATATCAGAAGTGAGCGTAGATGTGTTTAAGAATAAGCTCGATAAAGACCTAAGATGCATCCCAGACCATCTAAGACTGGTAGATGCAAAATACACCGGATGATGCATTAGCAACTCTCTGGTGGATATACGAGGTGCCTCACACTGAGGGACCTGGGGGAACCCAAACATGAAATAAGGCAATAAGGTAAGGCTCTCTGACAAGTAGCATGTTTGGTCGTCACCTTCACAAGCATATTGGCGTTGACCTCTTATACAAATATATTACACTGATGGGACATCTAACGACTTTAAATTAAGAATTTATCAATTGCTTTTAAAAGTAATCTGAAGATTTGGTAGAAACGTACCTGAACTTTCTTCCAGCAAAGAATTTTGTTTGGTAAATCCAAAAATAGAAAGCAGAGAAGTGAAAGCACATTTTGGCAGGACAAACAGTGACTACTCTTCCTCTCTTGCACTTCTGCTTTCATCTCAATATTGACGCCAATCATTCTCAAGATCCTTCAACGCCAACTGCATCTCTCAGAGCAAAAATCTTCTCACAAAAGACTATTTTAGTTGTGTTGTCTGATGTGCTTTTGAGGAAGATGCCTCCTGCTCTGCTTGGTTCATGTTTCACTACAACACTTCTGATTTATATTGTTCTTTCTCCTTTATTATAATATTTTATCCTCTTTTATTTTTATCATCTTAAGTAAGCATTATTATCATGATAATGTTTAGCATTCTTCAAAGCGTAAACACAATAAAAATATTCAAGTAAAACAAGTCTTAAAGACAATAAATTTAAATGGCTCATTTTTTCACTTTCTGCTTCGCCCATTCAATCTCTGCAGCTGTTCTTTTTTTTCTATTTCATTACAGTGACCATCTGTCTTTGCCAGGTCAGTAAGATAAACCTTAAATATATCATTACTGAAAGAGAGAGAGAGAGAGAGAGAGAGAGAGAGAGAGAGAGAGAGAGAGAGAGAGAGATCCTAATTGCCTTTGGAAAACATGACTACCAACCCTCAGATGCCTGTTACTGAAGCAGGACACAGCGGGGTTTTTCTAAAACGGAAATAAGACAAACTAAAACTTTGCAAATTAAGTAGTGTTTCATTATAGTCAGGAACTGGTTTCAGTTTACCAGGATTTGTTGAATGGTCCAGTTGGATTAGAAATAACATAGAAATGTTGGTGTTGATGGCCAGACCAGCCACTGGACTTTTGAAGGTGACACGCCGGCGTGCACAAGGGACATGCAGTCCTTGTGAAGGATGAAGGATGTGCCCTCAAGAAGTGGCGGAAATGACAGAAAGCCAAATATACCACCAGCAGGTCACGGTCGAAAACAGTGTACCTACCTGGATATCATCTTGCAGTCGAGGGCGTGGGGAGTTTATACAATATCTGCTGGTACAATTGACTTCATTAATTCTGGTACTTTACATAGGAAGCAAAGAAATTGATGAATCTAACTCTACCTTCTCGGGAAAGAGTTAAACATATGCATATATATTCAAGGTAAATAGAACACATCTCACATGCTTCTAACATAAATGTAAATATGTACACTGCACAGTTTTTTGGTGACCCGTGTAAAAGCATTCAACTTGTATTATCAATTTTCTATCTAAAATTAATTTTTTTCTCATTATGCATATCTATGAAAGTGTAGGTTACATTTTATATATTCCGAAAAACGTATTGTCTCGAATAATTAATTGTTGTGACCCATAGAAACAGCCATTTAAAATTTTGCCTCCCATTACTCCTTTTGTAAGAGATTACTTTGAACAGTCCTTTAATTAGAGTTTTATACTTCCTCTTGTTCTCGAAGATAGCTAACATTCTCCAACAACTATCTTTTACTTAGTTTCTTAATCTTAATGCTTCAAGATATCTTTATCAAAACACCAAATAAAAAATGACGTTATTTTTGCTATATGGAACAGGTAAACTTCATTTGGAAAAATTCTTATCAAGTTCCTTATAAACAGAAGTAGGACGAGGAACAGCTCAACTTTGATCTGTCTCTATTTTTTCATGATGCCTCAAACTTGAAACTGACTGGAAATGAAAATGAGGCAGGACACTTTCATTGGAAAATTTTGAAGTTCTCAAGACCTTCAAAGTGAATTTCCTTTCAGAAGCGTCGTCTGTTTTTGCTTCAGACTTCATGGAAATTTGCAACCCTCCTCTTGTAGTAACATCTATCATCTTCTTAACACGACCAGTTCATAATTTAGATTTTCCTTATAAAGATATTGAGCTAAAACAGTCTCCAGTAAAACTATTTTCTAAAACTGCATAATGATATTTATATTTACTTTGGTTTCATGATTTTAGCTCAAGATTGGTGTGGTAGATTTCTCCATTTTCATCAAAAGGGAAATAGTAATGGAAAGGGTGATGGTAATGAAAGAATTTCTTTAATCATATGAAAAAGAACGATGCATATTCAAACTGCTCTCTCTCTCTCTCTCTCTCTCTCTCTCTCTCTCTCTCTCTCTCTCTCTCCTCTCTCTCTCTCTCTCTCTCTCTCTCACTAGAAAAAGAAAGCAAGTGATTTTAAATGAAAATAAAAACTCTCAAATACTGGAAAAAAAAATATGACGTTTCTCAATAAGTGACAATTCCATCAGTCCTTCAACTGAGGATTTTAGATAGATATGCACAAACATGCACCCCATCTCACCAGGGTATAACTACTGGTGGTCGGTCTCCGTGGATTATCTTCTTCCACGGAGACCGACCACCAGACATGCATCAGAGGTCAAGACTTCCTCCAAGCGGTTCAACAATAAGAAGACGCACCTGGATGTAATTAAATTTGGCTAATCCTTCCAGCAATTATAACAACTATAGAACAATTGAACACACCCTTTTGCTTTCATATATAAACCGTCACTCTCCACTGTATTCCTCATTTTTACTTTACATCCTGAAGAGGGTCGATGTTTATTGATCGAAATATAGTGTGATTTATTCATATTTCCTGTGTTTCTTTTATAGGCCTTTTTGAAAAACATGTTAAACTGTTCGATTACAGTTATAAGTAAGACATATATGTATATATATATATATATATATATATATATATATATATATATATATATATATATATATATATATATATATATATATACCCATTCTTTGAGATGATTGTTTACCAAACATTAAGAATTTGATTTCAAATAGTTGGCAACAGCATTGGGATGGTTTGGCTGAAAATAAGGTGCGAGAAGTAACGAATTACCCCTCTACACCTTTTTCTCTAAAGAATATCTTTTCTCGCTGCCCAGTGTATACATGGCGCATATGTTATTGCATTAGAATCCTTGTTTACCTGTCAACTTTGTAAAAATAAAAAAGATTAAATAAAAAAAATGTTGCATTAGGACAGTCGAGACAATCATAAAAAATAATCATAAAACCAGAGATTTTAATTGGTATCAAACCGGGGTTCGTCACACATAAGTAGAAAAAATAATATCATGATCGCAGTTGCATTAAGAATTGTTTTAATCCTGACGTTTTATGCTAAAAAGAGAGAGAGAGAGAGAGAGAGAGAGAGAGAGAGAGAGAGAGAGAGAGAGAGAGAGAGAGAGAGAGAGAGAGATTGATTTATGATATATCAAAAGGAAGGGCTGTAATAAGAATCAGATGATATCTCTATTCTCTATAAAGAGTGGATCAGGATCTATACTGAGAAATGGTCTATCTGTTCAAAGGTTTATCATCGAATAGTACTAATCTCCATTTTTTATATGTGGAATAATTTCGAATAATTGCACGTTCGTCCATTCATTATCTAAATACGTTACCCTAATGCCAATGACTCAAAAAAACTAAAAGCTTTATAATAAAGGCCAGTGCATTTGTTATTTTTTCTAATCAAATTCTTATTCAATGTCTAAGTTGTAAATGAAATGAAGTCTTCCAAAATGTATTCAGAGAGAACTAGGAAAGTAATCTTGATACAGCAGCAGGAAACCAAAAACCCGGAAGTATCCAACAATGAAATCAGGATACGAGAGACCCATTCTAGGAAATTGGAGATTCCAGAAACTGTGGGGAGCGTTCCAGACTTATAAGAAATACAATCACTGATTCCGTAATGGGATAGATAAAGTAAGTAAGTAAGTTAGTAAGTAAGTAAGGACCAGTGTAGCCTTTTGAAAGCATTTTTAGGTTTAGTTGTATGTTATGGATGAAAATCCTTGAGAATTTTTGTTTTTCCTCATTTCATTATTGTAGCGTTGTAAAAAAAAAAAACTGTATATTAGCGAATACCAAACTGAAGAAAGCTTTGCTGGAAGTTCCCACGATGCCAATTAATATTATTATCATTGTTATTATTATTATTATTATTATTATTACTATTATTGTTATTATTATTATTATTATTATTATTATCATTATTATTATCATTATTATTATTAGCTAAGCCAACAGATGCTCAAAAATGGATTTTTGTTGTTGTTGAACAGAAGGATGAACAGAAGGATGAACAGAAGGATGGTGTTCAAAGTTCAAGTGAACAAAACGGAGATAAAAATCAATGAAGAAAAAATGTCTTCAAACCTTCGAAGGCTTCAGGTCAGAAGAGGTCATTTGGCTGAGTGAGAATATTCACTGAATACATCTGGTAAAAAAAAGGAATTTTGTGTGTGATTGAAATCTGAAAGTCAATCTATTGACATGAATGTAACATGCGACATACAAGGCTTTTTCCCTTTTCATATTCAACGATAAAATTCTTCATAGATTTTTTTATATATATAAAAAATAAAACGTTGGGACGTGATATTCTGAGCTCTGGTGTTGTCGCCTGGAATTCTCTACTGATATTTTTTACCTTTTCCTCGTAAATAATTTTTTCTGGTTTAACTTGGTATGCTTAAGAATATCTTTATAGAGATAAAATGTTTGCGATGACCAGAAATATTTTATTTTGACCTTCACGTCTCTACTCTTCCGTTGATATCAAACAGATCACAAAAACCATTAACTTGGTAGGCATGATTTTTCTTAGCCGAATTAAGTTGATCTTTACGAGGAAAATGGCCAGGGATGACATTAAAAACACATAGATCCAAATTATGAAAATTTCTCAGACCATTCAATGTCATATTTCAATGCCAGATTATAATCATTTGAAGTCATCTGAGCCGATGTTACTATCAGGGACATCACCAAAACCAATCTGAAGGGAATTTCCAAAAGAGGTTTGGACATCCGGATGTCATTCTGTTTACATCGACGTCTTTAATCTCTGTTGATTAATCTTATTGAATTTCTTTGAGTGCGAGGTTTGATGAAACCATAGAAACAAGGCAATGGTGGTTCAGGACAGGTCAAGGGTCATTAAATAAGAATTTTCTCGGTTTAAAAGTATTTTGCGTCTTATTAAAATGCTTTTGACTTCTCCCAGACTGTCAACTCTTAAATACAAATACGTAGAATCATCAGATAGCAATAAAGGTAATTTTTGTAAGTGTATAGTTATGTCTGTCGAACAGCTGTTACCGTCATTTCATGGATGGAGAACCAGCAAGCGGCGAATAAAGAAACACATGTAGAATGAAAAGATAACAAACGAGGAAGGTGGTTGTAGAAACACAAACTGTTTAAACTCATGAATAAAAATGTGTCCCCAAAATTAGCCTGCATTGTAAAATTTCTAATCGCTTCCCTGAATTGCATTTATTGACGGAACAGAAGAATTCCCAAAAGGTAAACATTTTGCTATACTTTAGATTATTGTTATAAGGACACAACTTTCAAGGGTGCTGGAATATCTCAGTAAGGATTGGCAAGTCTGCTCGGTTCCTGGATACATTGGCAGTTCTGTAGATTTCATTAACAGTTGCAGCCTTGAATTTAAGGCAAAATTTTGAGTAACGTTTATCGCAAAGGATTCTTCATTGTGTGATGTCGGGTAACAGAATCATTCGAGAAGTTTCTGAACGCATCGCAACTCTTATGTCAATAAGAATGAAAATAAGGTATAAGATAAGCTCCCTTAAGTTATAAGAATGTACTTTGATACACACAGGAAACAAAACTACTCTCCTTTACATTCATTCAATTATTATTATTATTATTATTATTATTATTATTATTATTATTATTATTATTATTATTATTATTATTATTATTATTATTATTATTATTGATGGAATCTCTAAGAAGGTCAACCTGATGGTTAATCTCTTTGGTGTGTCAGGTGTTGTACAGCATTATGTGACTACTGAGTCTTTCCTCGTCAGTGACCTAAAAGAAACGACTGCAGATAAAGATAATATTATCTCACAAGCTCATGTCATTAGAATAAATCTTTTATTGACTATATAAAAGTAAAGAATAAAATTCTAACCTTTTCTAGCAAAAAATCCATGTTTATGAGACTGATATGAAATGAAAAATAACAAGATTATTACAATATTTTACTCTATTTTATTTTGTTCGTTTCCTGGTTTATTTATTTCTTTTCCTCACTGGGCTATTTTTTCCTGTTGGTGCCCTTGTGCGTATATCATCCTGCTTTTCCAACTATGGCCATAGCTTGGCTAGTAATAATAGTAATAATAACAATTTTGGGAAATAGAAAGAAAGAAATTCTTTCTGTCAGTTATTGGATCTTCCTTCGAAATCTGGAAACTTCCTTAGAGATTTATAGACACTTTTTCACTTCCTGTCATCGGTGAGGACCCTCCAATATTGAACAGAGGGGCCCATTTGCGTATGATGTGTAAATGGACAAGTGTTGGTGCCTGTGTACTTGCATAAGCCTACTTCATAGATTTGGGTGCAAGTAGGCTTTTGTGTATATTTGCGTTTACGTAGGGTCCTACTTCTAACTATTTCCTTAGATATGTTCTATTGTTATCTACGTAAGTAAATCTATAATAACAGTTTTGTACTCGTGTGTGTGTGTGTGTGTATTTGCAGTTGTGTGTTCACTTGGAAATTCTTGGGAGAATTCCAGCTCAGCCTTCAAAGGGGATCATAACACATTTGATAATAATGATACAAAACAAAAGTCTAGAAACAATCTGACGCACAGAGAATGAACTTTTCTATTGTTGTGACCCTGCAACAATGCACGTAGTATTGCGAACAAGAAACATTCATTCCCTTCTCAAGAGAATAGCTGATGTTTAGGTTATAGTCAATTTATGGACTTTGCGTGAATGTATTTGACCTTAAAGAGTGGTACTAATCTACAATATTCGTCGTTCACAGAACCAAGACCAGAAAAATTGTACAACTTTTTTTTTTTTTTCGAAATAGAACAGAAGACGTTAACGACTTCAAGGATTTACCAATAGTCAGCATAATATTTTAAACGGTCAAAAGGTTTATTCTAATGGGACCAGTTTGAAGAGACGCCCCAACGAAGGCTCAAAAGTTTGGCGTGGTCAAACCAGGTCACGCCCCTTCCTTGAGTCTCCAATCAAAAGCATCTGCCTCTTTCCCAAAGAAAAAGAAACAGAAGAGGCACAGAGAAATTAATCGTCTTCATTTTAGCTGTCTTTTGTTGGGCTTCGAGATGTTATCACAAATTTCTTATAGTTAGTTGAGGGCGGTTTTCATTTGTTTCCCCTGGTTACATTCTATTGGCACCTTTGGTCATTATAAAATGTTTCCTTTTGTTTCAGAACAAGAACAACTTTTCTCAGTGTAACAGGAAAAAGCAACGTCAAGGTGGCACTGAAAATTAAAGTTGACTATGAAGTGGTGCCACTTTCTCTTGTTAGGGGAATAGTCACGGGGTGTTTATATAGGTACTCTACTATAATCCAGTTTCAAACACCATCTGTTGTCAACCAAGAAAAAAAGCTTTTCATTTATGATCTGTAGGGGAGGAAGATTGTTAGACAATAGTAATGTTTGTCATAATCGTGAAAGTTATTGTTGTATGTAAAGTTTTCTATTTGCAATTATGTTTTATTTGGTATATCGTTTACATTTATAGATAGGTTATGTCAGAAGTGATAAAGCTAATGACTTTTAAAGACAGAGAGACCTTCCTTTTCACCTCGAGCCAGTAATGAAATCGCCCATTATAGACGATATGAATACCAAGACTACCAACGCAAAAGGATACAGTATAAGGTAATACAAAGAACAAATAGACAGCATTTATTATCATCTTGTATCCTGACAAATTGGATATACATTAGATTAAAATATAAAGCTATTGTTGCTAATAAGACTTAATTCATCATGTTTTCTGTGACTAAGAGTCTTTTGAGGTTTCATAAGTTTCATAGGTTGTTACTTTTGACTGGTGGATGGCCACTGAAGAAGTCAGGTGGTGTGATGACGTCACAAGCAAAGAATGCAGAATAAAAAATAGAGATTTCAAACACATTCTCTTTTGAGTGTTTTATTGCCTCAATGCATATGAGTAGTTGAGTGTGTTTGTTTGTTCAAATACAGAGTGAAAAAGAATTGTATTTCATTCTTTAAAAAAGAAAAAAAAAATAACACTGGTCAGATGGTATTCAGTACCTGACAATTTCAACCAATTTGAACAGCGTCGTACAGCGTTACTACGTATCATTCAATCCTTTTTTCTTTTCTCTCTTTGTCATTGTCTTTCATCCTCTATGTGTCCCTTGGAAAGCTGACATGAAAAGTTTCCCAGTTATTCTATGGAGACGTAATTACTTCAATTTGGAAAACTAAAGAAGGAAACAAAAATGGTAGAAAGAAAGAGAAAAATGAGGATAAGCATCAGCGATGAACTCTTGAGAGATAGAGAAAAAGGGATCAGCAACCTATAAAGAGAGACCTTAATACCATTCTAACAATAATTAAAAACGATTTAACAATAAAGCCATTTAAACTTTCTGTTTCATTATGCATATTCTGAATAAAAAGCAAATTCCCTATTAAGTCATTATCTCGTTATATAAAACAAGATAAACGAAAAAATACTTTTAAAATCATCAAGAAAACAAATAATTCTCAAAGTCATTAATTTTCTCTTCCGGGGATTTTTTTTTTTTAATCTCTGATAGATTTCCATTTCGTTTATAAATTAATATCAAATGCATTAAATCCTTCGTTACACACTCTATTTTGGTTCGATAAAATTTTTTCTTATACTTTATACTCAATACTATCCAATCCATTACCAATTCTCCACTTGTTCAATAATCTGTGAAAAGTCCCACCTGCCAATCAATAATCCTTTAATTGCTCTGGTTTAAAACCTTTTATTCATCAATGCATAAAGATCGGCTGTGTACTGCAATCCTTTCTTCCTATAAAGGTTTAAAGGCCACTCATGAAAGGCAGGGCCAAGGGACAGTGACATTACCGTAACGAGCAGGACAATGGCCTAGAGACTGACCATAGGTGCATATGATCAGTGCTCATGCCCCCTTCTACACCTAAGCTAGGACAAAGGAGGGCCAGGCAATGGTTGCTGATGACTCAGCAAATAGACCTATAGGTTCCTCCCACCCCGCTTATAGCTCACAAGGATGGTGAGGTTGCAGCGACCAAAGGAACTAACGAGTATAAGCGGGACTCGAACCCCAGGCTGGTGTTCACCAGTCAGGAGCGTTACCACATTGTTGGGAACGTCCCATTAGATCCGAGCTGTATAAGATCTCTAGTTCAATTTACCCATTAGAATTTAACAAGTTTGCGTTGTCTTTGAAATGTCTGCTCTGGTATTTTCTTCTCAGTGAAACTGGGGAAAGCAAGGGTTTTCACAAAGTGACGGATTCTTTATCACCATGTTACTACCTGATAACGAATGGGAAGTTTTTATGCAATTATTTAATATACTACGTGTCTCAATTTATTCTTCTACTTCATGTCTTACTCAAATCCACAGCAATGCTAACATAAGAGTAGAAACAAATTCTGTGATTTTAGGTGAAAATAGGTATTAGGAAAAATTTAACTTTGTTAACTTTAAAATACAAACTAGTAATAGAACTATCAAATGGAAACCAAATGAATCGAATATTTTGAATGGATAAGTAAACCGGAGATCAACAATGAATAGACATTGCACCAATCAATGAAGGAATAAATGTCTTCAAAAGATTCGCTAAAAGGGAAAACCTTCCAAGGCTGCAGGTCAGACCTGCACGTCATTTGGATGAGCGAAAACCTTCGCTGATTACATCTGATAAAAAAGAAAGGAATTTCTTTTATTGGTTTAATATTTGAAAATCAATTCATTCACACGAACTGTTACATTCCAAAGGGAAGGCGCTTTCCGCTTTCATAAGCAACGCTACAATTCTTTTTAAATTTTTTATATATATAAAAAGATTATTGGTACGTGATATTCTGAGCTCTGGAATTCTCTGAGGATGTTTATCACGTTTTAATTTCCATCGTCATTTTATTCCTTGTTAGCGTGATGTGTTTATAGATATCTTTACATGTAACATTTTTGGTAACCACAAATATCTTCATCCGTTCAGACCACAAAAGCTAGTAACTTGGTAAGAAATGTTTCTCCTGACAGAAGAAAGCGGATATTTATAAAGAAAAGGGCCAAGAATTACATAAAAAAACACATAAACCAAAATTTTTACAAATTGTCAAACAATTATTTGTTATAATCTATTTTAATACTGGTTCCAAAGCATTTGAAGTCTTATGAGTCGATGTCACCACCAGAGACATGGCCATAACCTGCCATAATCCTTACTGAGTGAAGACATCTCCCAATATTTGGGAGTCAAGTCCCATTCCCCCAAGGGATGTTGGTTGGGCGTCACATCCCAAGATTATCATCCTTCCTCACACGAGTCACAGGTTTATTGTTAGCAATTTTTACCTCACAATATGAGTATGTTGTTGTTGTTGCTTTTGTTGTTGTTGTTGTTGGGATTTAGTCTTTTATATTAACATTATTGCTAAAATATATGATGTAGTATTAGATTAGATTATGAATGACATATAATTCACTGAGAATGAAATATTTACTTGGAAAGAATTAATATTTACTAAGAAGGAAATATTGTTATCGGAGAATGAACTATTATTCATCTAGAATGAAATATTGTTATTTGCGTGAGAAGAGACCCTTTGTCCTTCATCGTTTGCAGACACCAAAGAAAATTCCGTCTTCACCATCCTCTGCCATAAATGATTTGATGAAACAATTTCTCCTCTCATTGGTCGAATTGGTTTTTCTCTTCATTAAAGCATAAAGTGGAAAAATTAACGATTTTTCTTCCACATTCTTCCATTAATTACTGCATATGGTAGATCACACTCAATAAGATATAAAGTTTTTCTCTTTCAATTCCTTTATTGTTTCTCCTTTCTCATTCCTTTATCCTCTTTTTTTATTTTTTTATTTTTTGGGGGGTTTTCTTTACGAGTTTAATTGATAATCGACTTTGAATTCTTCCAGTTCAACGGACACAAAGAGTTTTTTCTTCAAATAACATTTATCTGAAGATGAGCTCATTTTCTTTGTGTACCATTCTTACCAGTAAGTATTTTCAGTAAATGCGTAATATTGTGAAATGAAAATGCAATAACATTTGTGTCAGAACATTTCATGTAATTAGTTTTCAAAGTTACCGATTAAGAAATTTGCCTCTTGATTAAAGGGTGACTTGTCTAGAGCACTTTTCATGCAAGAGCCAGATTTCATTTACTTAAACGTCCTAAGAAATGTAATTCACTATAAACTGACTAAACATTCTCTAAGATAATATATATATATTTTTTCTGTAACTTTGATTATATCCTTATTAAAGCTGAGTGAACAAAATTGTCTATATAAAAGCATAGCATGAGAGAGAGAGAGAGAGAGAGAGAGAGAGAGAGAGAGAGAGAGAGAGAGAGAGAGAGCAGATCATTTCCATCTGCTACCATTGATAGATGAAGAGATGATAAGTACAATAAGCTAGATATATAGCGTACAGCTCCTTAACTTTCACAAGGAAGTTTTCATTAAATTTTATCTCCGAAACCATTTCTGTTATTTTCAATCCTTGTTCAATATAAATGAGATTTATATAGTGAAATAAAAACGGTCGGCTGCAATGAAAAAAAAAATTTGATCTGATATATATTTTTATTCGTAATAAAAATATAAAATTTTTAATCCTTGTATCCCTTTGTCTCTACTTTCTTTAAAATTATTCGTTACACACACACACACACACACATATATATATATATATATATGTATGTATATATATATATATATATATATATATATATAAATATATATATATAAATATATATATATATATATATATATATATATATATATATATATATATATATATATATATATATATATATATATATATATATATATATACATATATAAATAAATATATATATATAATATATATATATATATATATATATATATATATATATATATATATATATATATATATATATATATATATATATATATATATATATATATATATATATATATATATATATATATATATATATATATATATATATATACATATATATATATATATATATATATATATATATATATATATATATATATATATATATGTATATATATATATATATATATATATATATATATATATATATATATATATATATCTTATACTAGAAATTTTAAATTCGTTCCCAGAAATTTTATTGCTTTGAAATATCTTTAACATATTAGTCTAACCATTGACCTTTCCTCGAAAACCATAAAAAGGTATATCTGTATACGGTCCATGATATATATATATATATATATATATATATATATATATATATATATATATATATATATATATATATATATATATATATATATATATATATATATATATATATATATATATGCGCGTAACTGTGTCTGTGTGGTTATTTTGTGCTAATCTCTAAACCTTACCATTAAATTTCAAACTTTCTTCAAACACTCAATTATGAAATATAAAGAGGAATGTCATGCAGTGTTTAGGAGACGACCTAAAATGAGCTGGAGTCGAGAGTGAACTCCAATGAAGTAGTACCAATCCCTCCCCCGAAGGAAGGGGGAAAGATCCTCCCTCCCTTACTCCCTCTTACCACTCCCTCCATTCCTTCCCTGTCTCCTAAAGTGCTTGCTTGAAGGCTTAAGTCTACGCAGATGTTTTTCTTCCCCAAAGAGTCAAAATAGAACGACAGAGAAATTAATGAATTGTGTTCATTAGCTGCCTAATTCTGTTCTGGTGTGCCAGAGAGAGAGAGAGAGAGAGAGAGAGAGAGAGAGAGAGAGAGAGAGAGAGAGAGAGAGGGAGAGAGAGAGAGAGAGAATTAGAAGGAGTTTTTCTTTCGTCAAATTATGCTGCTTTGCTTCTTCTTCTTCTTCTGGGGGTTTTACCGTCGAAGAGTTTTTTCGTTAGGGGGCGGGGTTCTGTGGGAGTTGTGGGGCAGATTTTAGTCCGAAGTCTTTTCTTTTACTAATACGCTCTACAAATCACTCCTCCCTTTTGCTGTCCAACCTCTTTGACTTTCACTTCATAGTGCAACAACTTCTTTGGGTTTCTCCTCCAGTTGCAACTTGGCTCTGAATGGCCTCACAGGACCCAGCTTCAGTCTGCATATCCCATATCCAATACTATAGAAGAAATATTATTGATTCAATTTGAGAGGTAAGAATAGGATAAGAATAAATACATAACTATTTTCAAGGTTTGTTTAGGAATTGATTGAGGAAAATTATCACTTGAATTTAGTGGAAGGTTTATCTGAGGCGTCTTTCTTTCTCTCGTGTTGTCAACTATGATAACATACACAGAATTGGCGTTATGTTACATAGATTTGAATCATTCGAAACAATTATGGATGTCTGCATAAAATTATTTTTGGATTAAGACTGGAAGTGTTATTGTGCACGTGTAAGGAATTCTAGAATTTCCTTCTATTTCGCTTATAATTGGAAACAGAACAAAATCTCTTTTCTTTCAGCTGTGTGTATGTATGTGTGTATGTGTGTGTGTGTAAAGACCGAAAAAGAGTTTATGATCATACTAGTGTTTCCCTAAACGTATTTTGAAATATAGGATTTATCTTCTGTGGATCAAGCATATATCTTCGTTGTGATTCCAAGGATGGTTAAAAACTAGAAAAATATTACTATTTTTTTTCCAAATGCAACAGAAGATGTTACCGACTTCAAGGTTAAATCAATGGTCACCATAATTTTTAAAATGGTTAAAAGGTTTAGTCTCATGAGAACAGTTTAAAAGAGACTCCAACGAAAGTTGCAAAGTTGGCCGTGGTCAAACCAGGTCACGACCCTTCTTTGAATTCCCATTCGAAAGCATCTGCCTCTTTCCCAAAACGTAACAGAAGAGACATAGAGTAATTAATCGTATTCGTTTTAGCTGTCCTTTGTTGGGTCTCGAGAAATTGCCACGAATTTCTTTTAGTTAGTTGAGGACGGTTTTCAATTGTGTCCCCTGGTTGCATTCTGTTGGCACCTTTAGTCATCATAAAATGTTTCTTCCTGCTTCAAAGCAAGGACACATAACACACACACTCACAGAGAGAGAGAGAGAGAGAGAGAGAGAGAGAGAGAGAGAGAGAGAGAGAGAGAGAGAGAGAGAGAGAGAGAGGGGCCGACGATCTTCTCCGAAAGCTCATTTCTAGATAGGCGTTTTCTTCAAGGTGAGAAAGAGAGTTTTATGAAAGACTAATCTCAACATTTAAAGGAAATTCTTCTCTCCCTCAAGGGAAATTTTCAGTTTAACAGCAAAGAATGACTTTTTCATTCTCATATCAATTGCAAGACGGGTAAAAACAATTGGTTGGAGTGTGGCAGGGAATAAGCTATTGTATAAACGATAAACAATAAGTCCAATAAGAATTTCTTCACCAGTACAATTCAGATAAATGCAAAAAAAAAAAAAAAAAATTATTATTATCCGTCTTATTTTACGAGGTTCGTAGAACCCCTACAAATAAAAATGTTTTCCATGAAAAGTAGCAACAAAAAGAACAATGTGACGGTGCCGAGAGAGGGTGGGAACTCAAAGGCAGATTGGAAACGACTGAGTTATATTATTGTGGAACATTCTCCTTATATACAAAACCTCAAGGCAACAGGACATAACAAGTTCACAAGAAAGACAATATTCAGAGCAAAACAGCAGACATGAATTTTCATGTTCGTTTGAGTGCGAGGGAAGAGCGAAGATACAAGCATATTATATACAAAAGGAATTATGTACAATTGTGTGACACACGGTTGGTACATGGCTCTCCCCCTAAAAATAACATACTGTACATGTTAAATAGGGCGCCCTGATCTAGAGAGGCGAACTGTAGGCGGGTCATCTGGCAGAAGATAAGCAGGTTTTAGACGATCAATGGAGACCCAGTCTTCTTTGCCCCGAATGTTTAGGAGGAATGCTTTCGGACTGCGTCGGATCACAAGGAAAGGGCCCGTGTAAGGGGGCGTTAGTGGTGGCTTGCTGGTGTCGTTGCGCAGGAAGACGTGCGTTGCAGAGTGCAAGTCCGTTGGTATGTGATGCTTCGCTGGGGGCTTGTGAGTCTGGCGGCACGGAGTAAATTTTCCCACGACGTGACGTATGCGCTGGAGATCGTCAGAGGAGGTCGTAGAAGGAAAAAACTCGGCAGGGACGACCAACGGGTCGCCATACACCATTTCGGCTGCCGAGACATCGAGGGCGTCTTTAGGAGTGGTCCTTAGTCCAAGGAGGACCCAGGGAAGCTGAGTAAACCAGTTGCAATCCTTGCAGCGGGACATCAAAGCTGCTTTGAGGGTGCGATGAAAACGTTCAACCATTCCATTGGCAGCGGGGCTGTAGGCCGTTGTCTGATGTAGGGTGATGCCCAGGAGATTCGCTAATGACGTCCATAATTTGCCTTCAGCAGCTGTGCAGTAGAACGGCACGAAGGATGTGAAAGGCTGTGGATGAAATCAAACACCTGTCGGCGCATGGGAGCAGGAATCCAAAGTCGCGGTCTACCAGTACTGACGTCACAGAGGAGGGTGGTGTTGGAGTCTTCGAGGGGAAAATCCTCCCAACGGAGGGACGTGCAGGATGTCCTACAAGCTTGATACTTTGGATCCTGTCGTTGGGCTTCAGCCAGGGCGTTGTAATCCAATCCCAGTTGAACGGCAGCCAACGTGTTTCTTGACAGGGCATCGGCAACGGGATTTATTTTCCCAGGGACGTATTGGAGGGTGCAATTGTATTCAGCCACGGCAGAGAGATGTCGGCGTTGACGGGCGGACCAGGCGCCAGACTGACGAGTGAAGGCGTGCACCAGAGGCATGTGGTCTGTGCGAATGACGAAGGGCGTACCTTCTAAGAAATGGCGAAAGTGACGGACAGCCAAGTGTACCGCCAGCAATTCTCGATCGAAGGTAGAATAACCCGATTCTGCCTTGGACAGTTTTCTGCTGAAGAAGGCCAATGGGCGGGGCGAGCCTTTGACCACCTGCTCGAGTACTGCACCAATAGCGACGTCGCTGGCATTGGTGGAGAGAAGGAGAGGGGCGTGTGGGATAGGAAAAGTGAGAGCCGCAGCCGTTGATAGGGCCTTCTTTGCATTGCAGAAGGCTGCTTCTTGAAGGGGACCCCACTTCAAGTCCTTTGGCTTGCCCTTGAGGGAGGCGTAGATGGGAGCAAGAGTGGCGGCAATGGCTGGCAGAAAACGGTGATAATAGTTGATCATGCCCAAGAATTCCTGCAGAGCTTTGACGGTCGAGGGCGTGGGGAAATTCTGAACGGCTGCTACCTTCTCAGAGAGGGGATGGACTCCTTCAGGAGTGATACGGTGCCCTAAAAACGACACTTCCTTGGCGCCAAAGGTACACTTGTCGTACCGGACTACAAGGCCGTTTTGTTGCAGGCGGTCGAGCACGATGCGCAGGTGACGGAGGTGTTCCTCTTTTGAGGAGGAGAACACAAGTATGTCGTCCACATAACATACACAGAAAGGGAGGTCCCCTAAGATGCCATCCATGAGACGTTGAAACGTTGCCCCAGCATTACGAAGGCCAAAACAAGAGTAATTGAAGGTGTATGTGCCAAACGGAGTGGTGATGGCAGTCTTGGGGATGTCTTCTGGGTTCATAGGCACCTGATAATACCCCTTCAGGAGGTCGAGCGTAGAGAAAACCTTCGCTTTGTGCAGGTAGGAGGTTACATCGGCAATGTTAGGGAGGGGGTAGTGATCCGGTTCTGTTTGCATGTTCAGGCGCCTGTAATCCCCGCACGGACGGAGGGAGCCGTTTTTCTTCAGAACGATGTGTAAGGGTGACGACCATGGGCTGGAGGCCTTTTGGCAAAGGCCCATTTTCTCCATTTCGGCGAACGTCTGTTTGGCGGCTGCCAATCGTTCCGGTGCCAGACGTCTAAATTTTGCGAAGACTGGGGGTCCCGTCGTCTTGATATGGTGATAAATACCGTGCTTGGCAGGAACCGTGGGCGTTTGGCGAAGTTCTGGACGGAAAACTTCCGGGTACGACGTGAGGAGGTGGGCGTAGGCATCCGTGGGTGAGCTGATATGGAGAGCGAGGTTAGAGGGGGCGGGTTGAAGAGGTGTTGACAAGTACGAGTCTGAGTTGACCAATCGTCGGTGGGCGACATCAACCCGAAGGTGGAAATGAGAGAGGAAATCCGCACCGAGGATTGGCATTGTGACGTCAGCAACGAGAAACCTCCAATTGAATTTACCGTTTCCGAACAATAATGTGAGGTTCTCGTAACCGTAGGTGGGTATCTCAGATCTGTTGGCAGCTACCAAGCGGACGTCGGCAGATATAGACAGACTACGTTGTGCCTTGAAGAGTTTCCTTGGCAAAAGAGAACGACAAGCGCCTGTGTCTACCAAAAATCGCACGCCCGTTCCTGCATCCTGTAAAAAGAAAAGATTAGAAACATGGGAGGCCACCGCCACAAGCGATGGCCTATTTACACGTTTTTTGGCCACTGACAATCTTTGGCACATTTCTTCGCGGTTGCCCCGAATCTGAAGTGGTAGTAGCAAAACTGCGGCGGATGGGAGGTAGTAAGTGGCTGTAGAAGTCGTTCGTTGGGGCGCGAGCGATTGGTGGGTGGTGGGCGGCTTTGTCGCCGCTTCGGCACGTCACGGGGTAGGCGTGTATGTCCTACGGCATTCATGTCAGCTTCGGTTGACGTTGAATAGGCATCCTCGTCGTCAGGGGTGGAGGCGTTGATGGAAGTCTTGAAGTGGCTGTCCATAAGGGGGTCGGCTTTGGTCATCAAGTCCTTTATGGGTAAACTATCGACATCGGGTATGGCAGCGCGCACAGGTTCAGGTAAACGGCGTATCCAAAGGGCACGGAGTAGGTTCACCTCACGAGGAGAGCCATCTGCGGCAGGTTGAAGGCAAGCGATACTAGTCATTTCCCTGAGGGCAAGCGAAGCCCTTTGGTCCCCCAACGGTTGTTGCGAGAGCTGAAAAAGCTTTGCTATACGGGCGGCTGGCGACGGCGAGTACTGCTGCAGAAGGTATGATTTGAGGGCGTCATACTCTATTGGGTTGTCTCCTTATTCACAAAGCCAGTCGGATATTTCTGGGAAGGTGTCCTCGGGTATCGCCGCGAGAACATAATCCGCTTTGGTGGTTGAGCGAGTTACGCCCCTGATACGAAAGTGGACTTCAGCGCGTTGAAACCAAGCGAATGCTTCTCCGCTGGCGATGGGTGAAAGTTTCAATGGAGCGGCCGCAGTGCCAACTGCCGGAGTACAGTCAGCCTCCGTCATAGTACCACCAATGGAGGGGCGAGGGAGGTGGGGGTGGAAGGTGGAAGGCAGTGGGAGCGAGTCGACTTCCGGGGTCACCAATGTGACGGTGCCGAGAGAGGGTGTGAAATCAAAGGCAGATTGGAAACGACTGAGTTATATTATTGTGGAACATTCTCCTTATATACAAAACCTCAAGGCAACAGGACATAACAAGTTCACAAGAAAGACAATATTCAGAGCAAAACAGCAGACATGAATTTTCATGTTCGTTTGAGTGCGAGGGAAGAGCGAAGATACAAGCATATCATATACAAAAGGAATTATGTACAATTGTGTGACACACGGTTGGTACAACAACTAAGTTTATCCTTAATCTCTTCTTGTCAATCTTTTCTTCTAAATCAACTCAAAGGGAAATAATTAGTTCAAGTCTTCCAATTTATCTATTAGTGAAGGAAGATGGAACTATGAACGTCTTGGGCTTTGATACGACGTAATTTCAAGATGGTTTTAAACGACGATTCATAATCACAAGAAGCTTTTGCCCTTTGAAACCTTTAGTATGTATAGAATATGTAAACAAATAATAATAATAAAAAAAGAATGATTTAAGCAGACTAAGTTTAAATATAATCTAATAAAATTTTCCTTCTAAAATCAAAGGTCAAATCCACATTGTTATATTCAATATGGAAGGATTATCGTGGCCGACTGACTGATCTTTTACGACTACAGTTGTCCGGGAGATGGTCTACGTGTGCTTTAGCAAATAGGATATAAGACAGGACGCATGTTTCATTTATACTAATTACTATTTTTTTTGGGGGGGGAGTGGGTATGTTGTTACCTTATTTTATGTTGTTTCTATATAGGTTCATGCATCTTTTCCTATAACTACAATCTCTTATGATCAAACTAATATCTAAGTTTCTTGATCACATGAATGGAATGAAAAATCTGCCATTTTACCAGATCACATCACCTTTTATCATATTAAAAAATAAATGATGTTCTGTGTAAAATAATTATTCATTACATTCAGAATAGATATAATATATATTATGTCTTTCTAAGTAGACATTCTGATAGATACTGGAAAATCATCATTACTCGTTTGATATTTTCATCTGATTTATTCATTCATTAATAATAAGAGATAAAACAAGATCCTCATTTGAAGATATAGATTATATAAATGCAAACTGGCCATAATGGATCAGCATCAAATATTCATCTACAAATATTGAATTTCTTGATTCATGATTCATACTCTCTAATTATCTAAACCTTTGATGCATAAATCCTTTTTATATTTTCTCTGAAGTTAAATTATCTCTTGCGTCAATAAATTTAAAATGCTTTTAGTGTCAAATGATGCATGTTAAAAGCCATTAGATCTCGACTCACTTTTATTGATATTGGAGAATGATCCATCTCTTTTTATTCAGTATTTTGTAAATACCTCGTAAATGAAGCAAAGAGACTTTGGTGTAACCTTTATTTCGGTATATTTTTTCGTATTTGGGAAACATTTTTTAACTATTTCAGAAATTATTTCTTATGTTGGGAAGGGGTGGCTCTAGAAAGCATCAGGTATCCGTTTTCTGTCCATCCTATTTGCACAAAGAGTGAGATTGCGAACCACATTGACTTTCTCCATTATCATCATTTCCCCAATCAAATGGATTCATCTTCAGAGGTTATTTATATTTATATCTATCATCAATATAATATTTTTTTATGGAATTTCCAAAGGGATTTGACCTCATGATATCTATTTGCTTTTCCTTCTTTTGTGTGCGATCCGACGAAAATCTCTCACCATCGCCAATCCGCCTTGGCCAGCGCGGTGATGAAAACTGGCCAAATCCTATCCATGGATTGACATATATGAGGCCTTTGTCCTACAGTGGACTATAAACGGCACCATTTGTTGCTATTGGGGTAACCAAAAGAAACATGAACCGTAACCAGAGAGGGATCCAATGTAGTAAGATCTGGCCAGTCAAAGGTCCCAATAACTCTTAGTGGTAGTGTCTCAACGGGTGGCAGGTGCCTTGGGTAACTAATTAACTATATGATTTATAAAACTGGATTCCTTTTAAAGTAATAATTAATTTTGCTTAAGTCTTTTTGAAGATGAAACAAAGTATTTATTGGTCATTATTCACGATAATAGAATCTTTATTTTCTTTTGATACACTTTTCTAACAAGAAGATAAAAGAACAGAACCAGGGGATATAACCACGAGTAAATAGAAATAGTTGTTTTTAGAAAGTACTAGATGTAATGAGATGTATGCCTCCCCCCCCCACTCCCTATCCCTCTCTAAAGAGAGGGGCGAGGTTATTCTGAATCTACATACCATCACGATATTTGTTTGGCATCATCAGTTTTGAAATATGTTTTAAATTATAAAAGGAAACAAATAAAAATCGTCTGAGAGAGTTTAAGCAACGAAATCCATACGGCATCGAGTGTATAATAAGAGTAATTACTTCGTTTTGAATTCGATCCCTCAAGTAAAGGTCAATGAAATTCATGAGGAAAGACGAACCCTTGAGACGCTTTTTGATGGAAGAAGCAATTGCCTTGCTGATGCTTCTGTGGGTGTGAAGAGGTTTCTTGGACATTAATTAATATATAATTATGATGCTCCTCCTTTTTAGTGAATTGACAGTGATCTCGGAAATATCTGTCCTGAATTGATGATTTTACTCAATCTCAACAGTAAAGGAAAAAATAAAAAACTGGAAAATTTAGCCTTGAAAGTGTCCTCTTATACATCGCACCTATCCGAGAAACTGTCACATCATTTTGTATATCAGAGAGAAAATGTGTTTTCTCAGATTCTCTGACAGGAGACATTCATCGCTTAGAAGCTTCAAACGACCCACAATAAACTTGAAAGAAGAAGAATGTTAAAAATTCGCCGAAAATCTGAACCTATTCGTTGTTACTTTTGATCGTTATGCTTCGTCTTTGGGGCATTTTCTGTTTGTTGTCAATTTGTTTATTATTCCAAAGAAAATTCCATTTTTGGTAAGTTTTTCTAGGACATAAGTCATCGTGAGTATGTGCGTGTGTATGTGTGGGTGTTAAGCTTATGAAGTGAAGATATATGCTGCTATACCAGTGATTACATGTAATAACGAATCCAATATTCTGTAGATCAAAATGAATAAAGATATCTTGGAACTTTTCTTTCAAAATAAAATGTTTCTAAATCAAAATTCGTTTGAGTCGTCAAGGAAAAGGAGAGTTGCCATAAACTTCTTTTCAGAAAGATTCTTTGGAAAGGAAGGCCGATGGGAAGGGCAATGGTGTAAACTCTACTGAACAGCTTATAGAGGATGAAGAAATAAAGATTGTGAAGTAAAGACAGTAATTGATCTTAACCCATAACGATATGAAAGGTTTCAATCAAAGAAGATTTTGAAAATAATCTGTATCACGAAGAACTTCAAAATGAGTAAAATTTATTATAATAAAAAGGTTTATATATTAATTGATATAGATAAAACACTGGAAAAGTTTCGGATAATTTGAAATCGAGTTGCATAAATCAGAATCATGTGTGACTTTTACAAGGGTATTCTGCGTTAAAATAAATTTCCATTGAACCTAAGTGTCAGATGAAGCCCTTTTAGAAATGCATAAATGTCATTGATAAACCGGATGAAAGATGCGGGAATGAATATTCTATATGTATCTATCTAATGTCTGATGTTCAAAGAAGGTCCTATGAATGTTTACTTATGTAAATTTAATCGATATAATGATATAAAGAATACAATGAATAAGAAACGAAAGTAGTATATTCTTACAACTTTAGACAACCTCTTTTTATCCAGTGAATCCTTTCGTTAAAAGTGGTACCAACTGAAATGGAAAAGTTTGACCAAAATTTACAAAAGCTGAAAACATCATAATATAATTATAGATTTTCTAAGAGGGAAACGTAATCAAAACATTGCTCAACTACATCAACAAAATATCAACAGTGATAAACATCACATAAAATAAGAAAAACACTATTTTCCTTCTTTTTTTCATTTTTATCGTTGCTTGATATAATCTTATCTGTAAAATAAGAGAGAGAGAGAGAGAGAGAGAGAGAGAGAGAGAGAGAGAGAGAGAGAGAGGAGAGAGAGAGAGAGAGGAGAGAGAGAGAGAGAGAGAGAGAGAGAGAGAGAGAGAGAGAGAGAGAGAGAGAGAGAGAGAGAGAGCTACTAAATGTTTGACTCTCTCGTATTCGAGGTCCTATTCACTATAGTCTAAAACTTTACATCTGAGATAATTATCAAAGCTCTTTCATAACATTAAAATCCTTGGAATTTTTATCATGAAACTTGTTCCTCATAATTCATGTTTATTGCATGTTTACTGTGCTTACTGAACGTGATGAGTTAAAGACGCTTTGGCTCTAATGTTGGAAGTTAGAACGAGATTAATGGGCTGGAACATCGTTGCTTTGGGTTCTTATGCTTTTCAGATTTTGATAACATGTAAATAAGAACAACATAAGATCAATGGAATAAGGAAGGACCTTTTCCGGTTGAGGGAAACGGATGTATCTTTGGTGTGATGTTATCTGAAGTGTAACTTAATTGGATGGAGAATCGTATGAAGTTTTGAGAAAGATATGCATATTACAAACAGAGGAGAGAGAGAGAGAGAGAGAGAGAGAGAGAGAGAGAGAGAGAGAGAGAGAGAGAGAGAGAGAGAGAGAGAGAGAGAGAGTTTTGTGCAGCTGCACTGTCAATATTAGAACATCAGCTAAACACGTACTAGAAATCCGGTAATTAACTCATTTGCTAAACATTTGTTATAGAGTCCTTTCATTATACGTCTTCAAACTTCCGGTCCGCCATCTTGGAGGACAAACAAAGACGCGTTCAGTGAATAGCTGTGGTTGAACTGTTGAATATTTAGCCATTTCATCACATTCACATTCACACAATGCCCAGTTTTTGCGCTGATGTTGGCTGTGGGAATCGAGGACAAAGATGACAAGAGTTTCTACCGCATACCGGCAGTTATTCAGAATCAGGACAAAGACAGAAGAATTATCCAAGCTCAGTCGTGACTTGTGGTTGACCAGAATATCACGGGCTGATCTACGTGAATCCTCACTACCCTACGCACGTATCTGTTCTGATCATTTCATATCAGGTCAGTCTCGGCTAGGCCCTTAAACTATCATTATTCCTTTGTAAACATGCTATATCCGATCACATGGGTGACTTCACAAGTATCATCATCAGTTCAGTGTGTAGTGTGTGTGGGGCAGGGGGCATCTCAATTTTTAAACATCAAAAGGGGCATCTCAGATTTTCAAAACAAAAATTAAAAGCGCCCATATTGGCTATATTAACAAAGGCTACTTACCTAGGTCTAGTTCGTCAAGGTGCTCATGCCTATATATAATTAAGTGTATATTTATATTTATTTTAATTTGTGTATTAGATTGTGCAGACATACAGGCCTATGTGATGAATAAACATTGATTATAAATAATATCTGAAAGCTGGTTTAATCCGAAGGGGTCTTCAGCTTATATATGAAACATCGAAAAAATAATTAAACTTGCGCATTTAATTGCAAGGAGGCAAAACTATCATCCAAGAGCATTACAATAGAGTTTGTCCATCATATTTATGTAAGAAATTATAGCATTTGTAACCAAACACAAACACAATGGTTAGGCATGAACTGATAAAGATTTGACATCATAATGCAAAACTTTTGCATACATTTTGACAATGAAAAATTATAATACACAAGGTTAGGCTAAATGATCAATATTAGCTTTATAATTATAACCACTCTCTTCATTGGCCCAGTGTTTATCTAATTTTGAACTTAATAGCATTAAAGGGAAATACAACATATTCTGGAAGCAGATTATTCAATGGAAATAATCCTCAATATTTTGACTGAATGAATTCTGCATCTGGTATGGATCTAGGCCATCAATTAGATCGAGTTTCTGCTTGTAAAAACGCTTATCATCCGACAATTGTTTGACAAAGTCGCTCTCATTGTCCATATTCGCTGTAGCAGCCGCCTTGTTTTTGCTTTGTATGTCCTCCAGCATGGCCGCCGGCGATTCCCAGTGACGTCATTGAAAGGACACTCTCTCTCTCTCTCTCTCTCTCTCTCTCTCTCTCTCTCTCTCTCTCTCTCTCTCTCTCTCTCTCTCTCAACATAGCATGTAATGAAAATATGTGGTAAAGATCAATTCGAAAGAATAATTTATAAAGAGAAAAAGCGGCCGACATATTTAAGATCAAAAGTAAATTTAATCATTATTTTCTTTTAGAATATGATATAATCAAATTACTATAACTGGACACCGAAGGCCGTTGGAGCCTATTTTTCTATTGACATCTGCAAGAACAATTGACTCACGGCCTAAAATAAATCTGCAAAGGATTTGACTTTTCAGGGCGTTGTCTAACATTGTTTTTGCCAAACGAGATTTCAGAGCTCACATGAAACCGATCGTGTATAGGCTGTAGGTTTAATTGGATTCCTGTGCAAACAGCCAGAGACTTGCAAAACGACAATTTTGTATTTCATGCAATGAAAAGCCAGGATTTGATATAAAAGGAATTTCACTTTGCCAGCGCTGGACCAAGTTAAATATGACCTTATGTGCAAGTGCTAAAATGCTTCAAACATTATTTTATCTTGTCAGAAATTGGAATAAGGAAGATCCAGTTTCTCAATAATCTGCTTATTGTCAGACACATCAGCCAAAAGGGTTGAATATCCCATTCGATAGTGAATGGAAGAGCCATCTTGTTTAAGTAAAGGAGAAACTGTTAAATCTGCACCAACGCCAGCAGACTGTAGCCCACAACTTGTGTTCCTGGGTTGTACCAGATAGGATTTCTTTTATGGCTAAATTTTATTACTTTTCAATTGAAACACAAAATCTCTGAGTAACAGATTATATCGGAGTTAAGTTATTCAAAGTCAATCTGATTTGTTACCCTTTGAAAGGTGATAGGCCTCCTGCTTCTCCAAATAAGCTCATCAGTGAACCATTGTTTGTCTTTCACTTGGTATTTAAGCACATGAGAAGGGATACGCTTATCAAATATGTTGACCAGACTCTCATCAAAAAGATTAACAGATTAACGAACTTAACCCTTTTTTACAATTGTGACCAATTCAAATGCAAAAGTTCACTCTAAATGTGATTCTAGTCTGCTTGACATTTGATGTATATTTACTTGGTATTTTATGTATAGTCTTACAAGAGTATGACACGTCCGGGACAGGCTGCTCAGTCTTAATTACCAACGAAGGCAAGGCATGATCAGACGTCCCATCTGGAGAACCACTCATCCTCGTTATAACACCAGAAGAGTCAATGTATACGAAGTCCAAGCAATTACCAGAGTTGTGTATTGCCCAAAGCACTTAAGACATGGCGAGTAGTAGGGAAATAGCATGTAATTACTCCCTGAGGTGAGCATTGAGATCAGCCAACAAGCACAAGAGTCCTTTTTATCATCTTAGATAAGAATTGGTGATCCTTTTGTCCACGCTGCAAAGAAATATTTTCAACAAGTTTTTCTTGATTAAGATAGATTGGTTTAGTTAATTGTAGGGTCAATTTCTACACTATCTGTTTAAGAAAGTAACCTGGAAATAAACTTGGTATGATTTGTTCTATATTTAATCTGATTTCGTAAACGCAGAAATCTGATAAGAAAATCAAAGTTGAGAGTATTTTGAATCAAAGGTTGAGTATTGAACAACGACAAGTTTTACCACTTCACTAAAGCGCTGGCATATACCATAACTTTGACGTGAAGTGATTGCAGCAACAGATCCAAAATAGTGTTTGTTCATATTCTTTTATAATATCTTCCCTTCTCATTTACTGCTCACATTTGTGATATTATCAATTCATGCAAAATGATCATTGAAATTGGAGAGCCCAATTATCCATTAAACAAAGACTAGGATAAAAAAACGATAATTTCTCTTTCTAGCTTTTATGTCAAGTAATGTCTTTAACTTCCCTCACCCACGCCCACACACACACCCACACCTTCATACCCACACCCACACTCACACCAGCATCCACACCCACAAGAATATTATTGTTTTCATTGACATTTATGTCTACTAGTTATTCAAATTATAAATAAGTAAATAAGTAAATAAACATGTATATATATATATATATATATATATATATATATATATATATATATATATATATATATATATATATATATATATATATTATATATTATTATATACAAGAAATCTCGAAGTAAGGTCAATATGTTTGTTTCCATTTTACAACCTCTACTTCAATGTAGTTTAAACAACAAAAGTGGCACCATCGGTTCAATCCATTTTGAAACTCTCCTTCAGGACTTACATATAAAATAATGCAAACTTTGCTCATATTATGGCTTAAGAGTTCTATATATATATATATATATATATATATATATATATATATATATATATATATATATATTTATATATATATATATTCGGTGAAGGCAGCAACAACCAGTATTGAACACAAATTTCATGGTATGGATAGGGAAAGAGTAGTTCAAAATGTCTTTTTTTTTTATTCCCAACGTTTCGTGATTCTTAATCACATTGTCCAGGGCTAAAAATAAAACATATACAAAAGAATTAAGAAACAGTTAAAATTTTTTACAAATTCACTCGAAACTATGAAAACCAGTTAAAATTTATATGAAAATTAAAAGAAAAAAAAAATATATATATACATCAGACAAAGTAGTGGAACCAACCTCGCAGAAGCGTAGTGAGAAACTGTATGCCAACAAGAGTTAGAAAACAAACAAAGAAAACTATGACAAATACATCTGATTAAAAGAACCTTGGGTATTTAACGACGGAACTAGTCGTTTGATCAATATGGATTCAAGAAGAGGTAAGTCATGGTTATTTGACACTTGACCAATGATGGTAAAATCTTTGATTTCACTATTTTGTTTGCACATTTTAGCATGAATCCGAATATTAGAATGTTTAGGGTTGGATATTCTGCAACCAGTTCGATGGCTAACACCTCTATGGGAATCAATTCTGACCTTTAACAACCTCTTGGTAGATCCTACGTAGGTCCCAGAGTTACACTTTGGGCAATTATATTTATATACAACACCAGAGGACATATAAGGACTCAATCGATCTTTGAAGTGGAAAAGCGAGCCAATGGTGAGAGGGTTCTTAACTTCTTAGGGATGAGTTTAACTTCCACAGCTGGGAAGTGTTGTTGGATAATTTCTGTGAACTTTTTCTTAAGGAAATCCTCATGAAGAAAAGGAAAACTTGCATAAAATTTTAGTTTAGGAACTTTAAGTATTTTTGGAGTCTCAGCCAACTTGTCATTCAATAATCTATTAAGAAGTTTAAAAATTATTTTGGTGGGGAAACAGTTTTTCTTAAAATATTCACATAGGTAAATAATTTCAATATGGAAAGATTCCCAACTAGAGGTCGAAAGGAATGCTCTGTGGAGAAGAGTAAAAATAGAATTAGTTTTAAAATTATAAAAACAAGAGCTATAAAAGTTTGAACCTAACCCAGTGAACGTCTTTTTTCCAAAAATCGTGGTACTAAAACCTTCTCTATTTCTAGACACCAACACATCTAAAAAGGGGAGTTTGTTATCTGCCTCCTTTTCTACGGTGAATGTTATGTTTTCATGTTGTGAGTTGGCAAAGTCAAGGAAGGATTCAGCGCCGAACTCATCTCTGAATAGAGCAAAGGTGTCATCAACATACCTAACATAAAACAAGGGATGATAACTTAAAGGACAATTTTCTAGCATGGTCTCCTCCAGGGAGCACATGAAAATATTAGCAAAGGTGGGTCCCAAGGGGGAACCCATAGCCATCCCATCAAGTTGTTTGTAAAAATTATCATTAAAAACGAAAGAGGTGTCCAGCACCGCTAGTTCCAAAAGTTTTTTAAAAGACGTGGGATTAAAATCATTAAAATTGGTATTAGGTTCAGAAAATAATTTGTTTAAAATAATATTGATAGTTTCTTCCACAGGTACATTAGTGAATAAAGATTCAACATATATATATATATATATATATATATATATATATATATATATATATATATATATATATATATATATATATATATATATATATATACACTTTATATTATACATGTGTTAGTATGCTAGGACATGATTTTTCAATTGCCTTATCTATTCAGAATATAGGTAAAAATATAGTGGAACAGTCCTTACTAGGGACCTACCTCTATTAAGGGGATTTAATCCCCTAACGTTCATGATATTAAAATCTCATCATCTCTTTACTTCAGAGAGAAGTTTTCCAACACTAATTAATCCTCCAGTTTGGGGCGAAAGAATCGAGGCATTTTAATAAGGAGTGAATTAATCTGCATACTGAAACGTGCAAATGATTTTGGCTTTGGTTCTTTAATATGGGATCAGTTGAACATTTAACTTTTATTGTTGAATTAAGAGGAAATTAAGGTGGCTCCCCCACCCCCAATCTTTTTTTTTTTCTGCAAATTTCTCTTACAATTCCCGTCATTCATTATTCACTAAATTACTTTCACCATTTATCACTAGTAGGTCTAATGAAGAGAGATAAAATTTCGAGCAAAACGTTTTCATGGTAAAAGAAAGATTAATTTTTCTTTCCTTTTTCCTTTTCCTAAATCAAGTCAGAGTCATGAGATCAGTTTGAGAACAAAAGGGGCATCTGCTATCACTGTATCTTATTTTATCCTTACTAGAATAGAAAAATGATTGAAAGATAAGTATGCAAGGAAATGCTTTTGGTTATATTATGTACTTGGCCAAACTTTCTCTTCAAGAATTCATAACGTTCGCTTATTAAAGCAAGATTAAAAAAGGGGAATTGAAATTCCGAAAATGGCCGGTCTGTCTTATTTGTTTTGTTTTTAGTATATTGCTTTTATTTATGGCTTCAACTCAGCAGACACAACGATGAGTTTTCTAGGGGAAAATTTCTTATCGTAGCAGAATTTCGGTCTTTTTATTTTCAGTTATATAAAATAGATGGTGTAGACACTGGACTTAAGTATTTGGTACTGTCATCAATTATGCTGTATCTAAAAGTGTGATTTCGATTATTGTTTTTTTTCATTCATGACTGCTGTTGTTGCTCTTTCGTTGCTTTGTTTCGATTGCAATTACTTTTGCTTTTATGTCATATTTGATAGATTAACGATGTGGCAGTATTTATCGGTTGTTCGGTTATTTTCTTTTTGAAAGCATAACTAAGATGTCCTTTAATATAACCTTTCATCCGTTGCTGCTCTTTTCTGTTGTTCTTTCAAGATCTGAAGTCGAAAGTCATATGTACAGAATATTGATTGTACAGATGGGAGGGGGATGGAAATTCATAGAGATTCTTGATGGGATTTGGCCATAAAACGACAGTTAAATGTTAAATTATTCTTTACGAGTAAATGATATTCTCTCTCTCTCTCTCTCTCTCTCTCTCTCTCTCTCTCTCTCTCTCTCTCTCTCTCTCTCTCTCTCTCTCTCTGCGTACTGTGCAGTGAGTAGAATATGTTTTTACAAGACATTATATGCCAGGGGAAAGAGTGACTGGAGTCAGGGAGATCTTTCAAAATGGGTTATATGATTATATGTGTTATGGGAATAGAGGCATTATTCAGTTACTCTAGAAAGAATCCCTATCACAGAAACAGGCCCAATTCAGATGATCTTCCTAATTTATAGGTAGCAGGTTAGCCAGGGCACCAGCCACCCGTCGAGATGCTACCGCTAGAGAGTTTTCTGGGTTCTTTGACTGGCCAACCAGTATCCTATTACATTGAATCCCTCTATCTGGTTATAGCTCATTATTTTTTTTTTTATCCTTTGGCTGCACATCACATACACCGAATAGTCTGGCCTATTCTATACACATTCTTCTCTGTCCTCATACACCTAACAATGCTGAAATTACCAACCAATTCTTCTCTCAAACGGTAAACTGCTGCACAGTAATTGTTCAGTGACCACTTTCCTCTGGTAAGGGTAAACGAGACTCTTTAGCTATGAGCTATGGTAAGGATCTCTTCTAATAGAAGGACACTCCAAAATCAAACTATTGTTCTCTAGTCTCGGGTAGTGCCGTAGCTTCTCTACCATAGTTTTTCACTGTCTTGGGGTAGAGTTGTACCAACCGTGTGTCACACTATCGTACAGAGTTCATTTTGTGCTTGTATCTTCGCATCTCCCCTCACACTGAAAAGAACCTGAAAAAACATGTTTGTTTTTCTCAATGGTAACAGTGTTGATTTTGAACATGAAATTTCCTGTTGCCATGAGCTTTTCTATATAAAGGACAGTGTTCTAAATTAAACTCACTCAGTTGCTTCGATCCTGTCTTTGAGTCACAACCTTCCCTCGGCTCGTCACATTGGTGACCCCCAGAGTGACTCGTTCCTCCCTCTTCCATTCCCCCCCCCCCCCGCTCTCACTGTTACTATGACGCCGTCAACACATACCTCCTGCAGCAGTATTCGCCGTCGCCAGCCGCCCTCATAGCAAAGCCTTCTCAGCTCTCTCAACAACCGTTGGGGGACCAAAGGCCTTCGCTCACCCTCGGGAAAATGACCAGTATCACTTGCCTGCAACCTGCAGACGGCTCTCCTCGTTTACCCAAACCTGTACGCGCTGCCATACCCGATGTCGATAGTTTACCCATAAAGGACTTGATGACCATAGCCGACGCCCTTATGAACAGCCACTTCATGACCTTCAAAAACCTCCATCAACGCCTCCACTCCTGACAAAGAGGACACCTATTCAACTTCAACCAAAGCTGACGTGAATGCCATAGGACACACACGCCTATGAATGCCGTAGGCTTATGAATGCCATATAGAATGCCGTAGGCCTATGAATGCCGTAGGACATACACGTCTATGAATGCCGCAGGACACAGTCGCCTACCCGTGATGAGGTAACAAAGCACCCATCATCCACCACTCACTCGCGCCCAACCAACGACTTCTACAGCCACTCACTGCCACTAATCGGTGCAGTTTTTGCCACTGCCAATCCGGATTCAGGCGGCCTATTTAACATGTACAGTATGTCATTTTTAATGGGGAGCCATGTACCAACCGTGTGTCACACGATCGTACAGAGTTCATTTTATGCTTGTATCTTCGCTCTCCCTCGCACTAGAAAGAACCTGGAAAAACATGTCTGTTTTTCTCAATGGTAGCGGTGTTGATTTTGAACATGGAATTTCCTGTTGCCTTGAACTTTTTTATATAAAGGATAGGGTTCTATAATAAACTCACTCAGTTGCTTCCATCCTCGTCCAAAGAGTTCTCTTGCTTGAGGGTACAATCAGGAATCCTGGTCCATCACTTTCTCTGCCTCTTGTTTTGTTGAAGTTTTTATAGTTTATATAGGAAATATTCTTTTTAATGTTATTCTTAGACAATCTCTTGTAGTTTATTTCTTCATTTCCTTTCCTCACTGGTTATTTTCCCTGTTTGAGCTCTTTTCCAACTAGGGTTGTAAGCTTTACAAGTAATAATAATAATAATAATGGTGATGAAGATGTTAATGATTATATCGATGATAAGGAAGGAACCGATATTGCCCCAACCACCATTTAACAAAAACTGATGTTTCTCTCTCTCTCTCTCTCCCCTCTCTCTCTCTCTCTCTCTCTCTCTCTCTCTCTCTACTCTCTCTCTCTCTCTCTCTCTCTCTCTCTCTCTCTTCTGAAGTGACCACCGAAAGTGAAATACAAATTAAACAATCACTCATTTGCGTCATTCATTATAGTAATGAAAACAATTTTATGTATCCGAAATACAAATTTCGTTTTGCAATCAGTTTTTCATAATTCATTGATGAATAAACTATTGTTCATTTGTTCATTCATTTCAGAACAAGAAATTGTGAATACAAAGTGATATTTTTTCGATTGATCATGACGAACATATTTATCGTAATTGCGAATTATAATAGGAAATAAAATGCATTAGTTTGCACGATTTGACCAATTATGAAATCTCCCTTTGCCAACTATGATATAACAAAGAATATCTTTACATTAATAAAATAATACAAATATTTTAATTTCTTTTCATTAATTGGTGTATAGTTAGTGATAAAACACTGCGTTGCAAATATAAATAAGAAAATTGAGGTACATAATTGTACTAAGACTTTATTAATGACGCTGAAATAATTTATTGATTTTATACCTGATAATTATGATCAGTTTCTTCTTCTTCTCATTGGTCTGATGATCAAATAATGATCAGGAATTCGGGATCAGTCACAATTGATGGCATTGGAGCTGGGGATGTCTGTGTGTGTCTGTTTGTCTGGTTTCACAGTATTTCTGTATACTTAATAGCGTCCATCTTGAAAAATGGCTGCCATCTTGGATTTTTTGAGTGTCTAGCGGGTACTGTTAAAAGAGCAATTTGCAAATATTGTGTGTACCCATTTTTTTTGCTTGTTTCCAGTAATGAAAGATTCTTCTGGAAACTGCTGTTATAAGCTCCACTATATTGGATCCCCGGGGATTGTAGCATCCTCCTTTTCCAAGTAAGGTTGTAGCTTGGCTATTCACGAGAATTAGAATTGGGTGAAGGGCTATAAAAAAAGGAATTTTGAGGGAAATATTATTCTATTAATTTTTCGGAGAAAATAAGGTACTGGGGAAGGTGATGTCTATGGCAGGCTCTGATTCAGTTTTTATTTTCTTATCCAATTTTGTTTTCTAATTCAAACTTATGTCTCTGGAATGGATATGTCTCTTAACATACAAAAACTGATTTAAATAATGAATATATAAAACTAGTATTCATCAATTAACAATTCGTATTCCATTTAGCAGCAGACCAATACCTAATAAATAATTATATATTTGACTGATATAAAAATGGTGTTATTGAATAAATTATGGTAATGAGGTTGATATTTCCATCAAATAACACTACGTGATGTTCCTATATTACTAAGAGATTTTGACAATAGGTCACAAATCCCACTGATAGATATTTGATTACAATATATACTGTTATTATTCATTGGACAACCAATGCAATTATGGGGATTATCATTCATCACAGATTCTTGTTTAAAGAGTAATTTCAAAGGTTTATCAAGTCCTAACCTCTTAAAAGGTCATATTATCTTTGATTTATGAAGAATTATCTGCATAATCAGTGATAATAATGGATGGGAACACAGGTCAAGTGATGACATAGAGAGAGAGAGAGAGAGAGTGAGAGGAGAGAGAGTGAGAGGAGAGAGAGAGGAGAGGAGAGAGAGAGAGAGAGAGAGAGAGAGAGAGAGAGAGAGGAGGAGAGAGGAGAGAGAGAACTACGTTTATTCTCAATTTTTCCTGTATCAGAATAAATAGAACAACAACAGTAATAAGTTCATTAAGAAGACCTTCGTGAACAAAAACCAAAATATTATGACGTGTCTGTGCACACTTTGCTGTAAATGCCCTGTGATGTTTGTACGTAAGTGAATCTTTTCACCAACAGTCATTTTTTCTTTCTTGTTTCTGCATCTATCTACGATCCTCGAATGGTCCCATTATTTCTTAGACTTTGCTTCGTCTTTCCCTAAATAAGACAAATGAAAACTCAGTTGTTTACCGGAAGCTGTCCAGACCTCGTTCCTCTGACTTGATTAGAGACAAATCTTCAATGGAAAAATGATGATGGAAATTCTGTACAAATCTCTTATCTGATTCTCACACAAGATTTAATTGAATATTAGGAAATTGCTTGGGATTTTGGTTGTGAAATAATCTCTCTCTCTCTCTCTCTCTCTCTCTCTCTCTCTCTCTCTCTCTCCTCTCTCTCTCTCTCTCTCTCTCTCTCTCTCTCTCCTATTCAATGCAGTGCTAGTTCATCTAAGAAACATATCAGGAGTGAGCGTAGATGTGTTTAAGAATAAGCTCGATAAATACCTAAGATGCATCCCAGGCCATCCAATACTGGAAGATGCAAAGTACACCGGAATATGCATTAGCAACTCTCTAGAGGATATACAATGTGCCTCACACTGAGGGACCTGAGGGGAACCCAAACATAGAATAAGGCAATAAGGTAAGGCTCTCTGACAAATAGCATGCTTAGTCGTCACCTTCACAAGCACATTGTCGTTGACCTTTTATAAAAATATATTACACTTCTGGGACATTTAATGACTTTAAATTTAGAATTTGTCGATTGATTTTAAAAGCAAGCTGAAGATTTAGTAGAAAAGTACTTGTACGCTTTTCCAGCAAAGGCTTTTGTTTGGTAAATCCCAAAATAGAAAACATAACCTTTCAAGCATAGAAAGCAGATAATTGAAAACGTATTTGGCAGGACAAACAGCGACTACTCTTCCGTGCTTACACTTCTGCTTTCATCTCAATATTGACGCCAATCATTCTCAAGATCCTTCAACGCCAACTGCATCTTTCAGAGCAAAAAACCTTCGAACAAAAGACTATTTTAGTTTTGTTGTCTGATGTGCTTTTGAGGAAGATGACTCCTGCTCTGCTTGGTTCATGTTTCACTACAACACTTCTGATTTATATTGTTCTTTCTCCTTTATTATATTTTATCCTCTTTTATTTTTACCATCATGCTCCTATCTTATGATATTTTATCCTTTCTTATATCTACCATCATAAGGAGCATTATTATCATGATAACGTTTAGCATTCTTGAAAGAGCAAACAAAATAAAAACATTCAAGTAAAACAAGTCTTAAAGACAATAAATTCGAATGGCTCATTTTTTTCATTTTCGGCTTCGCCCATTCAATTTCTGCAGTTGTTCTTTTTTCTATTCAATTAGAGAGAGAGAGAGAGAGAGAGAGGAGAGAGAGAGAGAGAGAGAGAGGAGAGAGAGAGAGAGAGAGAGAGAGAGATCCAAATTACCTTTGGAAAACTTCATGACTACCAACCCCCAGATACATCTTTACTGGAGCATGACACAGCGTAGTTTTTCTATAATGAAAATAAGACAAATTTAAACTTTGCAAATTAAGTAGTGTTTCTTTATTGTAGGTAACGGGGTTTCAGTTTACCAGGATTTGATGAATGGTACAGTAGGTTTAAAAGTGACAGAGAGATCTTGGCGTTGATGGCCGGACCAGCCACTGGACTTTTGACTGTGACACGCCGGCGTGCACAAGAGACACGTCGTCCGTGTGAATCATGAAGGACGTGCCCTCAAGAAGTGGCGGAAATGCCAGAGAGCCAATGCACCACCAGCAGGTCACTGTCAAAAAAAGAGTACCTGGCTTTCATCTTGGAATTTTTTTCTTCAAGGTAAATAGAATACATCTCACATAATTCTAACATAAATGTCAACATGTACACTACCACCGATTTTTGGTGACCCGTGCACATGCATACAACTTGTGTTATGCATTTTCTATCATTCTTATTGTGTGTCATTATGCATATATATGAAAGTGTACGTTGTATTATGTATATTCAGAATAACAACGTTTTAATTCAAATAATTGTTGTGAATTTTGGAAATGGCCATATAAAAGCTTGCCTACAATTACTCGTTTTGTAAGAGATTAGCTTAAACAGTCCTTCAATTTGAATTTCATATTTCCTCTTATGCTCGGAGATGGATAACTTTCTCCTACAATTATCTTTTATTCAGTTGCCTAATCTGAAAGCTTCAAGAAATGATTTTATCTTTCTCAAAACACCTCATCAAAAAAGACGTTATTTTTTCTATATCGGAAGAAGTAAACTTTAGTTGCTAAAACTCTTAGCAAGTTCACTAACTTAGCGTTGGAAAGCAATTTCCTTTTTTGGGCTCAAGCCATGTCGTCCTGATGGAAGTTCCTATAGGGTAGCTTCCTAGGGTATATTACAACTACGGCGATATTCCCAGAGAATTTACCTTAAGGTACCAGAATTCTAACTCCTGGAGCGAGTATCCCTCGTGAAAGGATATCGCGACATATCAGAGGACGTATTCTAGACACGTCACATGGCAATCTACGACCTGAACAGAGATTTCGTCTCGTAGGAGGTGATTGACGAGATACGAATTCGGGAAAGAAAAAGGGGAGCCGCTCCCAAGGCTTCCCTATCCCCCGATTCGTATGCGTGCCTGGCGCCAATCCTGGCGCCATCTGTATTCCTTTTTTGCGTAGCTTAACAACTCGGTGTTTTTTCCTGTTTTTCTCGCAAATCTTGGATTTATTCAGCTTTTCATGGCTTCTCCGTCTTCGTTGGCCTCGGATAAGTTGAGTATAGTGTCTGTTATGTATAAATGTAGGCTCTTGGTAAAATTTTGAGTGATTAATAGGATTAATCTTTGATACAAGAGCCGTAGCTACCAGAGGTGTCCTGGACACTGTCACTCGCTAGGTATAAATTAGTTAGTCAGAGTGACATTCCTGGTTGTTTTGCTTTAATAAATTTTAGCTATTTAGCTTTACATAGGATTTCCTTTCGTGCTTAGTATTTTTTGGCGAAGTATTCGCCATTCTGGTCTACGCTAGGCCATGTAGCCTAGTCGTTTGGTCCTAGTACTTCATGCATGATTTTGGTTTTTCCGAGTGTAATTAAAATTATATTGAAGCTTTAGGCTATATTTTATACATTTAAGACTGTGGTGAATATTTCCAAGATTGTATACGTGTGAGTTTCGGTGAATTAGGTAATCGATTCTCTTGGTGCCTAGGCTAATTGCTTATGGAGCCTTAGTATACTTTATCATACTCCCCGGTTGCTTTCTTTTCTTCGGAGAAGGTATGCAATCCCTTTCCTCTGTTAAGCCTTAGGCTTATCCCTAAGTGTTTTTTTCCGAATTTAATTTCGATAAAACTATACTAGGGTGTTACTGTACCTTCCTGTTCCAGTAAGTCTGGTTCAAAGAGGGACAGAACAACGGAGTTTTTAGTCTGAGTCCGTGTTGTCTGGCTTGGGGCAGAGTCTCCTCGCTGGCCTAACACTTACAAAGGGAGCTTAGCTCCCTTAGGTCACTAACGAAGGTTTCTGTAAGTTATGATTCCTTCTTTTGTGATCGACCAGACTAAGTCCTGTTGCTGTTCTCGGGGGAGGATAAGTTCTTCCCTTGGGAGTAGCAACGCCTTCCTTGCTTTGGTGCTCTGGAAGCTGGCAAGTATTGCTGGCCCTTTCCCTTAGATCTCCCTTAGGCTAAGACAAAGTTCTTGGCTGCGGGTGATCTGTCACTAAAGCAAGGTTGGCAGGACCCTCTTGTCCCTTCCCCCTCTATCTCCGTAATGGCCTAGCCATTAGTGTACTGTACCTTGCCGGCCGGCAGAGCTGGCCGGCAGGGGTATTACTGTACTGTACGTCGTTCTACTTCTGGACCTAGTATAGGTTGGGATGTGGAATTGACTAAGCCCATTGCCGGCCGGCAGAGATGCTGGCCGGCAAGGGTCTTATGTTTTCGAGTGCTGCCCGGATCTCTCTTGGTCCTCATCCATGCCTGCCGGCAGAGCCGGACGGCATTGGTCAAGGAAGCCTGAATTAAGTTTCTCCCCTTCCTTATATGCACTCTTTCGGTTGCCGGGCTTGGGGGGTTGTGTACACTCTTATCCCGGCATCCATTCTATTTTCTTCTAATGCTGTACCTGTCCCGGCTGCCGGCCTATGAGGCCGGCTACCGGCCTATGAGGCCGGCAGCCGGGCAGGTGTAGTCTTCTGGTTCTTTTGCTGCCTGCTGGCATCGGTCTTGTACCTCTGCCGGGCCGGCTTATGTCAGTCCTTGTCTGCCGGTCACCAAGAGGTGGCCGCAGCTGGGTACTACCTTGTGTAGTTGCTGGCCGGCAGTCATTGCCGGCCAACACTGGCTGTTGCCGGCCGGCAGCTGCTGCCGACCGGCACAGGCATTTGAACCAGAGTGCTGCTGCCCTATAGCTGTTAAGTAGTATACTTTAAAGCTAGTTGTGGTGTGTGCCGGCCGGCAAAGGCAGGCCGGCCGGCAAAGGCAGGCCGGCACACATCCTCCTATACTGTACTAGTATTCTTCTGTATAGCATATACAGTAAGAAGAAAAACTATAGTAAAGGTTTAGGTACAGTACTGTATCTTCTAACACTATTGTGTTTTCTTGCACAGCCTTTTGCTGTTGCCCTCAGATAGGAAGCAGAGTTCTTCCCTGTCTATTATCAGGATTTTAAAATCATTGCCTAGGTGTGAGCTCCACCTGTTTCCTCTGGAAATCTTGCATTGGTTACTCTAGAAGAGATAAACCCTTTTGATTTTATTATCTGGAAGGCTGCAACAATGGGTTGTGAGGGAAACACAAGTGTGTGTCTTTCCTTTATGAATTGTTATGCTATACTATGCATATCCAGTGATACATAGTTCACTTGATACTCATGGAAATTTCTTCTCTTTACAGGAGGACCCCTCCGAAGTGCGGGAAATGTTTTCTGCAATGTCCGCAGCAAGAACCTCTGCGGACATTAGTGTTGTAGGAGACACGCAGCATGCGCTGTCTCCAAGGATGATCTCCAGTATTGGACCCTCAGGTATGTACTGTATGCACTAACCTGATTACTGAGGCTTTTGATTCCCCTAGAACGGCGGAATCAAGGGATATTGCAAGGAAAAGCTTCGTCCTTGGGTAAGGGGCTTCAAGAAGAACACCTCTGGCCCTTATCTTCCAAGTGAGAAGATGAGGGCGTATTCTTTTTCCCCAGGCATCAGCTGAGGCAGTGATTCCCCAGCCTCAAGAGGAGATCACTCAAGATCAAGTCCCAGGTGGACCCGGAGGTCGCAGTTGCGATGCAAGACATCCAGTTGTATGACAGGGATGTCTGACCTGGACGAACGTTTGGAAGAAGACCTCCTGGCAGAAGGTCAGGATCAAGTTCAAACCCCGGATGTCGTAGAGGATGAGGTCGACGAGGTGTCGGCTACTCCGGTTCAGATGCCGGAGCCTATCCCCTCAACATCGGCTGGTCTCCCAGTAGAACTGGGACAGGCCCTCTCTTCAATTGTTGGAATGATCCAACAAATGCAGAAGGAGAATCAGGAGAAGGCGGCTGCAATGGAACTGCGTATGCAGTCCCTAGCAGAATCACATGGGCCCCAGAAAAGGCTCAATGTGAAAAGACCTTCCCATATGATCAGATGCTAACCCATGGAGGTATGCTGAGCACATGCCGATGACGACTGGAAGATCGTCATCTCGGATAAGCTGGGTTCAGTTCCCCTAGAGGAGGTAGAATTCTGGCCCAGCAAGGCATCATATCCGGACTGCTATGTCCGGCTGAGAAAAGAACCAGCTTCAAGGGAGGAGACAGAGCCGAAGGAGGTCATTATTATGGACCACGCTAAGGCTCAAGCCCTACTTTCATCCTCGATGAAAGAGAGGGGCTTCTCTAATTCGAAGGTAGCTGCATTGAGCAAGAAGCTCCCTTCTTTTGTGTCCTCTCCTGATAGAGCCTTCCCCTTTTTACAGAAAGGGTTTACGTCTGTCCTAAAGGCAAGTCGAGGCTGCAAGCCTTGCCCCTCCCTGGAGGAGTGTAAACCCTTGTCGCTGGCTCTGCCTATGGACCACAAAGACTGGAAGGATGTCCATCTGACATTCTCAGTGGGAAAGTTGGAGGCTGATATTGCCGGACGGCAATTCGGCGAGGACCTCCCCAAGCTGTCCGAATCTCTTTACGAAGAGAGTTCGAGACCAAAGAAAGACTGGCTGCCTCAATGTCTCATCAGACTACTCTTGAGACAATGGCAAGTGACCCTAAGGTCCATGAAATGATCATGGTAGTGGCTAGTCTCACCTAGCCACAGTGACGAAGGACCTTTATGGCTTCATCAAGGCAAGGAGAGCTTGCAGGGAGTTCGTGTTCACCGGGGCTTCGGTGTGACACGAGCCAAGGAAATTAATCTCCTCCAACATTTTGGGGAAAAGACCTTTTCCCTACCGATTGTGGTCAAAGAGGTTGTTGATAAGGCCGCCGTGGAGAATAGAAACCTTCTCCAGAAGTGGGGCCTGGCTATCAAAAGAAAATCTTCCCCGGATGAGGGTCCTAACCAAAGAGGAAGAATATGAGGACTAGGCTACCATCTCGGCCGGCCAAGCCTTATAGACAGCAACAGCAACTGCAATTGCCTTTGCCAGGTCAGTCAACCACATTCACCCCAATGTTCGAAGGACAGTCTTCTTCCTTTCGTGCAAAACCTAGAGGAGCAGCCAGAGGCTCGTCTAGGCGCCCCTCAAGGGGAAGGGGATTCAGAGGTGGTCGTGGTCAGGGAGGCAAGACCTCAGGACGGCAGTCCAAGTGAAATGATACCGGTAGGAGGGAGACTGATGAAATTTTGGGATCGCTGGACCTTCGATCCCTGGGCCCAAAGCCTACTCAAGAATGGACTGGGTTGGAGCTGGTACAGCACTCCACCCCCATGCCTTCGGTTTTTCCAACACTCCACCCCCGTTTTGGAGGAGTACGTTCAAGAACTGTTGGAGAAAAATGTGATCGAAAGGGTGAAGTCCATCAAATTCCAAGGGAGGCTGTTTTGTGTTCCCAAGAAAGACTCGGAAAAGCTCAGAGTCATTCTGGACTTGTCACCACTCAACAAGTTCATAGTGAATAGCAAATTCAAGATGCTAACACTGCAACACATAAGGGACCTTACTGCCCAAGAGGGCATACTCAGTCTCTATAGACTTGTCAGACGCCTATTGGCACATTCCAATCAGCCGTCGACTCTCCCCCTATCTAGGGTTCAGGCTACAACGGAGACTGTAGCCTTCAGATCCATGCCATTCGGGCTAAACATAGCCCCAAGGATTTTCACGAAGCTTGCGAGCGCAGCTCTCAAACAATTACGCCTAAAGGGAATTCAGGTAGTAGCCTACCTGGATGACTGGCTGGTGTGGGCAGCATCCGAGACCGAATGCTTGCAAGCTTCCAGTCAGGTGATCCAGTTCCCTAGAGTACTTAGGCTTCAAGATCAACAGAAAAAAGTCTCGACTTTCTCCATCCCAAAAGTTCCAGTGGCTGGGGAATCCACTGGGACCTTTTGTCACACAGTTTCTCCATCCCGACGAAGAAAAGGAAGGAGATAGCGGGCTCTGTCAAGAGACTTCTAGATTCCGAAAGGATATCAAGACGCGAACAGGAGAGGGTACTAGGCTCTCTCCAGTTTGCTTCAGTGACAGACCCAGTGCTAAGAGCACAGCTAAAGGATGCAACCGGAGTTTGGAGAAGGTATGCATCAAACGCGCGAAGAGACCTGAGAAGACCAGTGCCACCTCGGCTACGTACTCTTCTCAGACCTTGGTCCAAGCCAGACATCTAAAGAAGTCGGTTCTTCTTCAGCCACCTCCCCCGTCGATGACGATTCACTCAGACGCCTCAAAGGAGGGATGGGGAGGTCACTCTCATCGGAAAAAAGTTCAGGGGACTTGGTCCAAGCGATTCAGGACCTTTCATATAAACTTTCTAGAAGCTATGGCAGTGCTCCTTACCTTAAAGAAAGTCTCCCCGCGTCACTCGATCCACATAAGATTGGTGACGGACAGTGAGGTGGTTGTGAGATGCTTGAATCGACAAGGGTCGAGGTCACCACCTCTCAACCAAGTGATGTTAGCCATTTTCCGATTGGCGGAAAAGAAGAAGTGGTACCTGTCGGCAGTTCACCTTCAAGGAGTCCGCAATGTGACAGTGGACGCTCTATCCAGGTTCACACCGATAGAGTCGGAATGGTCCTTAGACGCAGGATCATTTTCCTTCATTCTGAATCAAGTCCCAGAACTGCAAATAGACCTCTTTGCGACGAAAGACAACAAGAAGTTGCCCCTGTATGTGTCCCCGTACGAGGACCCCTTAGCGGAAGCAGTGGACGCAATGTCCCTCGACTGGAACAGATGGTCAGGATTTATCTGTTCCCTCCTCACAACCTTCTGTTGAGGGTCCTCAACAAACTGAGATCCTTCAAGGGGGTAGCGGGCAATAGTGGCCCACAAGGTGGGCGAACAGTATGTGGTTCCCCTTGGCGTTGGAACTACAGATGAAGTTCGTGCCGCTACCACATCCAGTTCTGACCCAGCGAGTCCAGAAGTCGACTGTCTGCGCTTCATTACAGAAAACCCAGACCCTGCAGCTCATGATTTTCTCGCCCTAGCGGTGAGAAAGCGTTTCGGGATTTCGAAAGCCAGCATAGACTTCCTAGAGGAATATAAGTGCAAATCGACTAGAAGGCAATATGAGTCCTCTTGGAGAAAATGGGTTGGCCTTTGTAAAGGCAAAGAATCTGCAGGAGATCTCAACAGACTTCTGCTTATCTTTCTTCATCCACATCCATGGCCAAGGGTTGGCAGCTAACACGATTTCAGTGTGTAAATCTGCTTTGATGAGACCCATTTTATTTGCCTTCCAGATCGACCTAGGTAACGAGATCTTTAATAAAGTTCCGAAAGCCTGCGCTAGGCTCAGACCTTCAGCACCTCCAAAGCCCATCTCATGGTCTTTAGACAAAGTTTCTTCATTTCGCCTCCCTGTTGAGCAATGAAGAATGTGCGTTAAAGGATTTAACGCAAAAAGTTATTTTCCTATTTGCACTCGCGTCCGGGGCCAGGGGTTAGTGAGATCGTAGCCCTCTCGAGAGAGGCAGGTCGTGTTCAGTTCCTGGATGTGGGGGAGCTGAACCTGTTTCCGGATCCTACGTTTCTCGCCAAGAATGAGTTACCCACCAACAGGTGGGGTCCCTGGAAAATCTGCCCTCTGAAAGAAGATGCATCTCTATGTCCAGTAGAATGCCTAAAGGTCTATCTTCGTAGAACTTCAGACTTCAAGGGTGGTCAACTATTCAGGGGAGAAACATCAGGCTCAAATTTATCTCTGAATCAACTCAGAGCGAAAATCACATATTTTATTCGCAGAGCGGATCCTGACAGTACACCCGCAGGTCACGATCCGAGGAAAGTTGCCTCATCCCTAAATTTCTTTAATTGTATGGATTTTGAACATCTCCGTTCATACACGGGCTGGAAGTCTTCCAGGGTGTTCTTTCGCCACTATGCGAAGCAAGTAGAGGAACTTAAGAGATCTGTGGTAGCAGTGGGTCGTGTAGTTAACCCTACTGTTTAACTCTGCGAGGAACAGTGGTCTTAATTGGGATGATTAAGTCCAGGGTGAGTGTGTAGGTACACACTGTACTACAAACTAAATGAGGGCACCAAGTGCCCATATAGACTGTTCCTTCTTTCAAAGGTGAACCTAACATAAGTTCAGACATGTGTGCCAAGCGTTTTCTAACGCTAATGTGATTGATTTGTAATACAGACTTTTTATGACTTGATACCTTGGTATCTTATTAAAGTGGTGTTTAATGGTTTTTCTTTCAGATAAACAAGTTCTGTTTACTATCATACTTATGCTTAAAGTTTTGGGTTATCCTCTTTTATATAAATATATATTTGTTGTTAACCTGTCCGTTTATTATCTGTCAATAAACTTGTTCTTGAGAACCTTGAGTCTCTCTTTCACCTGTGTCAATTTATTGGTATAATTGAGCATTTTAATTCTATGTATCTTATCTGGGATAATTCTGATAGAATTGTTCTGTTATGCAAGCTATGTTGCATTGGTTTATGTAAGTCCCCTAATGGGAGGACTCCGTCCCATAAAGGGACGAGGGCGGTTTTATTAGTTTCTTCCTATGCGGATATAAACCTTTGTCCAATGCAAGTATTGTGCGGATTACTGGTCAATATATTGACGCAGTGGTTCTATACAAACTATGCTTTACTTAATATAGGGTGAGACCACTATATTAGCTTGCCTGGTATTCATACATAGATATATGTACTCTTCGAGACTTTCCAGAGTCTAGTAGGACTCTTCCCTGTAGGGGGCAGGAAGCTCTAACATAGTTTATAGTTAGTTGAAAAGATGTATAACAGTAACATCTTAGGTCTCTAGGTCTAGTCGACCGGGAATAAATACCTCCGGGGAGTACGGCACGTTCTGAGAATCCACAGATACAGTAATGCTCTGGTACACTTCCATCAGGACGACATGGCTTGAGCCCAAAAAAACGGATTTTGAGCGAAGCGAAAAATCTATTTTTGGGTGAGATAGCCATGTCGTCCTGATGGACCCGCCCTTGCCTTTCTAAGAAAGGGCTGTAGGACCCCTCCCTACATACAGTATCTGTAGCACCTCGTGTACGCTACAAGGAATACAGATGGCGCCAGGATTGGCGCCAGGCACGCATACGAATCGGGGGATAGGGAAGCCTTGGGAGCGGCTCCCCTTTTTCTTTCCCGAATTCGTATCTCGTCAATCACCTCCTACGAGATGAAATCTCTGTTCAGGTCGTAGATTGCCATGTGATGTGTCTAGAATACGTCCTCTGATATGTCGCGATATCCCTTTCACGAGGGATACTCGCTCCAGGAGTTAGAATTCTGGTACCTTAAGGTAAATTCTCTGGGAATATCGCCGTAGTTGTAATATACCCTAGGAAGCTACCTATAGGAACTTCCATCAGGGACGACATGGCTATCTCACCCAAAAATAGATTTTTCGCTTCGCTCGAAATCCGTTTTATACAGAAGTAGGACGAGGAACAGCTCATCTTTACTCTATCTCTATTTTCCATGATGCCTCCAATTTCAAAATTGACTGGAAATGAAAATGAGGCAGAAAATTTTCACTGGAAAATTTTGTAGTTCTCAAGACCTTCTAGGTGAATTTCCTTTCAGAAGAGTCGTCTGTTTTTGCTTCAGACTTCATGAAAGATTGCAACCCTCCTCTTGTAGGAACATCAGTCATCTTATTAACACGACCAGTTCATAATTTGGATTTTCCCTATAAGGACATCGAGCTAAACCAGTCTTTAGTTAAAACAATTTTAAAAAACAGGAATAAAGCATTCATATTTACTTTAGTTTCGTGATTTTAGCTCAAGATGGGGTTAGTAGATTTTCCATTCTCCACATAAGGGGAATAGTAATGGTAAGGGTGATGGCAATGAACTAATTTCGTTAAGCATATTAAAAAGAATAATGTATATTAACCCACCCCTCTCTCTCTCTCTCTCTCTCTCTCTCTCTCTCTCTATATATATTATATATATATTAGGGGTGTCCTAAAATAATATATATATTGTTTTGGATTGTTACTACTTGTTCAATTTATTGATATTAACGTGGAAAAACAGATTCTCAAGAGAGAAACAATGCACATTTAAAGATTCTGAGTTCACAGTGAAAAAGTGAGGATACATGGGGCAACTTGAGAATGTAAAAAAAAAAAAAAAAAGATCAGTTCACATAAAGTGTTCAAAACTGGTTGCCCTTCTGCTCAATACACTTTTTGCATCGTGAAAATATGGAACTACAAACTGTTAGTAGCATTTCTTTGGGTATCTGAGCACATTCTTCTTTAATAGCCTCTCTAAGTTCGTCAATTGTTTTAGGTTTTCTGCTGTGTAGGCTTCAAAATGCGATGGACGCTCGATTTTGGGATATCTGTTTCACGTTGACGAACAGATTTTCGTGGGGAATTCTGAGCATTAGCAATAACATCTTGCTCTTTAGTTGGGATTGTCGATGTTCTTTTTTGTCCTCAATGTCCTTTACTCATGCACTGGATGGTCCCATGATTCTCAAAGTTATCTACGATTCGTGAAATGGTGACGCGTGAGGGGGGCATCTCTGTAGAACTCACTCGTAAATCATCTTTGCACTTCAGCTTTATTTTCATATTTCCAGAATGTTTTCAGAACAATATTGTTTTTGCTCAAACGTAAGCCCAGTTTCCGCCATCCTTACTCCAAAATCAAATCTGAAGTAGAAAAAAAAAGTTTATTAGCTATTCAAAGTCTGTGTATACATACTTTTGGAACACTTATATATACAGACACTTGCTCTTTCTTATATATGGAAGATTGTAACCTTATTTGTAAAGTTTTGTCTTCCAGATCATCTAAAGATAGACATTGAGCCTTTTGGCGAGTTTACTTGTAAACTTAGTTTTTTTATTAAATGTTTACTTTCGTTGCCACTTGCCATTCTATTTCTTTCATCTCCAAACATTGAGTGTATAACTCGGCCAGATTTCTTTCTTTCTTTTGGTCTTTCTGAAAGTCTTCAGGGAATCAAATCTTCGGAAAGCTCTAATTTGTTCTTGAAAGAGGTTCCTGACCAAATGACATTCTTTATCTCTCTTTAGATCTTGGAAGCTTACATACTACCTTACAAATAAAGATAATTACCACTTATATTTG